>NW_026040188.1:0-104418 GCF_023343835.1 Lagopus muta
ATTTTCCATCAAAATTCCCTATTTATTCTAACCTAAATATCGCTTAGTTTCATAAAATCAACCAGTTTTTTAACCCTAAAAATCGCTTATTTTCATCAAAATCCCTGTTTTAAACCTAAAATATCGCTTATTTTCATAGAAATCCCAGTTTTTAACCCTAAAATATCGCTTATTTTCATAGAAATCCCTGTTTTTTCCCCTAAAAATATCGCTTATTTTCATAGAAATCCCTGTTTTTAACCCAAAAATATCGCTTATTTTCATCAAAATCCCTGTTTTTAACCTAAAATATCGCTTATTTTCATAGAAATCCCTGTTTTTAACCCTAAAATATCGCTTATTTTCATGGAAATCCCTGTTTTTATACCCTAAAATATCGCTTATTTTCATAGAAATCCCTGTTTTTTAACACAAAAATATCGCTTATTTTCATCAAAATCCCTGTTTTTCCCCTTAAATATCGCTTATTTTCATCAAAATCCCTGTTTTTAACCCAAAAATATCTCTTATTTTCATGGAAATCCCTGTTTTTAACCCAAAAATATCGCTTATTTTCATGGAAATCCCTGTTTTTAACCCAAAAATATCGCTTATTTTCATGGAAAATCCCTGGTTTTTCCCCAAAAATATCGCTTATTTTCATGGAAATCCCTGTTTTTCCCCTAAAATATCGCTTATTTTCATAAAAATCCCTGTTTTTAACCCAAAAATATCGCTTATTTTCATAGAAATCCCTGTTTTTAACCCAAAAATATCGCTTATTTTCATCAAAATCCCTGTTTTTAACCTAAAATATCGCTTATTTTCATAGAAATCCTGTTTTTAACCCTAAAATATCGCTTATTTTCATAGAAATCCCTGTTTTTCCCCTAAAATATCGCTTATTTTCATGGAAATCCCTGTTTTTAACCCTAAAATATCGCTCATTTTCATAGAAATCCCTGTTTTTCCCCTAAAATATCGCTTATTTTCATAGAAATCCCTGTTTTTAACCCAAAAATATCGCTTATTTTCATGGAAATCCCTGTTTTTAACCCTAAAATATCGCTCATTTTCATAGAAATCCCTGTTTTTAACCCTAAAATATCGCTTATTTTCATGGAAATCCCTGTTTTTAACCCAAAAATATCGCTTATTTTCATAGAAATCCCTGTTTTTCCCCTAAAATTTCGCGTATTTTCATCAAAATCCCTGTTTTTAACCTAAAATATCGCTTATTTTCATAGAAATCCCTGTTTTTCCCCTAAAATATCGCTTATTTTCATAGAAATCCCTGTTTTTAACCCTAAAATATCGCTTATTTTCATAGAAATCCCTGTTTTTAACACAAAAATATCGCTTTATTTTCATCAAAATCCCTGTTTTTCCCCTTAAATATCGCTTATTTTCATCAAAATCCCTGTTTTTAACCCAAAAATATCTCTTATTTTCATGGAAATCCCTGTTTTTAACCCAAAAATATCGCTTATTTTCATGGAAATCCCTGTTTTTAACCCAAAAATATCGCTTATTTTCATGGAAATCCCTGTTTTTCCCCAAAAATTATCGCTTATTTTCATGGAAATCCCTGTTTTTAACCCTAAAATATCGCTTATTTTCATAGAAATCCCTGTTTTTAACACAAAAATATCGCTTATTTTCATCAAAATCCCTGTTTTTCCCCTTAAATATCGCTTATTTTCATCAAAATCCCTGTTTTTAACCCAAAAATATCTCTTATTTTCATGGAAATCCCTGTTTTTAACCCCAAAAATATCGCTTATTTTCATGGAAATCCCTGTTTTTAACCCAAAAATATCGCTTATTTTCATGGAAATCCCTGTTTTTCCCCAAAAATATCGCTTATTTTTCATGGAAATCCCTGTTTTTTAACCCAAAAATATCGCTTATTTTCACGGAAATCCCTGTTTTTCCCCAAAAATATCGCTTTATTTTCATGGAAATCCCTGTTTTTAACCCTAAAATATCGCTTATTTTCATGGAAATCCCTGTTTTTAACCCAAAAATATCGCTTATTTTCATAGAAATCCCTGTTTTTAACCCAAAAATATCGTTTATTTTCATCAAAATCCCTGTTTTTAACCTAAAATATCGCTTATTTTCATAGAAATCCCTGTTTTTAACCCTAAAATATCGCTTATTTTCATCAAAATCCCTGTTTTTCACCTAAAATATCGCTTATTTTCATCAAAATCCCTGTTTTTAACCCAAAAATATCTCTTATTTTCATGGGAAATCCCTGTTTTTAACCGAAAAATATCGCTTATTTTCATGGAAATCCCTGTTTTTTAACCCAAAAATATCGCTTATTTTCATGGAAATCCCTGTTTTTCCCCAAAAAATATCGCTTATTTTCATGGAAATCCCTGTTTTTCCCCTAAAATATCGCTTATTTTCATAAAAATCCCTGTTTTTAACCAAAAATATCGCTTATTTTCTTAGAAATCCCTGTTTTTAACCCAAAAATATCGCTTATTTTCATCAAAATCCCTGTTTTTAACCTAAAATATCGCTTATTTTCATAGAAATCCTGTTTTTAACCCTAAAATATCGCTTATTTTCTTAGAAATCCCTGTTTTTAACCCAAAAATATCGCTTATTTTCATCAAAATCCCTGTTTTTAACCTAAAATATCGCTTATTTTCATAGAAATCCCTGTTTTTAACCCTAAAATATCGCTTATTTTCATAGAAATCCCTGTTTTTCCCCTAAAATATCGCTTATTTTCATAGAAATCCCTGTTTTTAACCCTAAAATATCGCTTATTTTCATAGAAATCCGTGTTTTTAACCCTAAAATATCGCTCATTTTCATCGAAATCCCTGTTTTTAACCCTAAAATATCGCTTATTTTCATGGAAATCCCTGTTTTTAACCCAAAAATATCGCTTATTTTCATAGAAATCCCTGTCTTTCCCCTTAAACATTGCTTTGTTCTAGCAATGCGCCAGGCAGACACCGTTCTGCGCGTGCGGTAGACTGGCACCCTACTGCGCATGCGCTGCGCAGGCACCCTACTGCGCATGCGCTGCGCAGGCACCCTACTGCGCATGCGCTGCGCAGGCACCCTACTGCGCATGCGCTGCGCAGGCACCCTACTGCGCATGCGCTGCGCAGGCACCCTACTGCGCATTGCGCTGCGCAGGCACCCTACTGCGCATGCGCTGCGCAGGCACCCTACTGCGCATGCGCTGCGCAGGCACCCTACTGCGGAGGCTGTTATTTTTCTCGGAAAGCCGTGTTTTTCACCTTAAATATCGCTTATTTTCATTGAAATCCCTGTCTTTCCCCTTAAACATTGCTTTGTTCTAGCAATGCGCCAGGCAGACACCGTTCTGCGCGTGCGGTAGACTGGCACCCTACTGCGCATGCGCTGCGCAGGCACCCTACTGCGCATGCGCTGCGCAGGCACCCTACTGCGCATGCGCTGCGCAGGCACCCTACTGCGCATGCGCTGCGCAGGCACCCTACTGCGCATGCGCTGCGCAGGCACCCCTACTGCGCATGCGCTGCGCAGGCACCCTACTGCGCATGCGCTGCGCAGGCACCCTACTGCGCATGCGCTGCGCAGGCACCCTACTGCGCATGCGCTGCGCAGGCACCCTACTGCGCATGCGCTGCGCAGGCACCCTACTGCGCATGCGCTGCGCAGGCACCCTACTGCGCATGCGCTGCGCAGGCACCCTACTGCGCATGCGCTGCGCAGGGCACCCTACTGCGCATGCGCTGCGCAGGCACCCTACTGCGGAGGCTGTTATTTTTCTCGGAAAGCCGTGTTTTTCACCTTAAATATCGCTTATTTTCATTGAAATCCCTGCTTTCAACCCTAATATATCGCTTATTTTCATAGAAATCCCTGTTTTTAACCCTAAAATATCGCTTATTTTCATCGAAATCCCGTTTTTTAACCCTTAAATATCGCTTATTTTCATAGAAATCCATTTTTTCCCCTTAAACATCCCTTATTTTCGTCGAAATCCCTGCTTTCAACCCTAATATATCGCTTATTTTCATGGAAATCCCTGTTTTTTAACCCTAAAATATCGCTCATTTTCATAGAAATCCCTGTTTTTAACCCTAAAATATCGCTTATTTTCATAGAAATCCCTGTTTTTAACCCAAAAATATCGCTTATTTTCATGGAAATCCCTGTTTTTTAACCCTAAAATATCGCTTATTTTCATGGAAATCCCTGTTTTTAACCCAAAAATATCGCTTATTTCATAGAAATCCCTGTTTTTAACCCAAAAATATCGTTTATTTTCATCAAAATCCCTGTTTTTAACCTAAAATATCGCTTATTTTCATAGAAATCCCTGTTTTTAACCCTAAAATATCGCTTATTTTCATAGAAATCCCTGTTTTTCCCCTAAAATATCGCTTATTTTCATAGAAATCCCTGTTTTTAAACCCAAAATATCGCTTATTTTCATAGCAATCCCTGTTTTTAACCCAAAAATATTGCTTATTTTCATAGAAATCCCTGTTTTTAACCCTAAAATATCGCTTATTTTCATGGAAATCCCTGTTTTTAACCCAAAAATATTGCTTATTTTCATAGAAATCCCTGTTTTTAACCCTAAAATATCGCTTATTTCCATCAAAATCCCTGTTTTTAACCTAAAATATCGCTTATTTTCATAGAAATCCCTGTTTTTCCCCTAAAATTTCGCGTATTTTCATCAAAATCCCTGTTTTTTAACCCCAAAAATATCGCTTATTTTCATAGAAATCCCTGTTTTTCCCCCTAAAATATCGCTTATTTTTCATAGAAATCCCTGTTTTTAACCCTAAAATATCGCTTATTTTCATAGAAATCCCTGTTTTTAACACAAAAATATCGCTTATTTTCATAAAATCCCTGTTTTTCCCCTTAAATATCGCTTATTTTCATCAAAATCCCTGTTTTTAACCCCAAAAATATCTCTTATTTTCATGGAAATCCCTGTTTTTAACCCAAAAATATCGCTTATTTTTCATGGAAATCCCTGTTTTTAACCCAAAAATATCGCTTATTTTCATGGAAATCCCTGTTTTTTCCCCAAAAATATCGCTTATTTTCATGGAAATCCCTGTTTTTAACCCAAAAATATCGCTTATTTTCATGGAAATCCCTGTTTTTCCCCAAAAATATCGCTTATTTTCATGGAAATCCCTGTTTTTCCCCAAAAATATCGCTTATTTTCATAGAAATCCCTGTTTTTAACACAAAAATATCGCTTATTTTCATCAAAATCCCTGTTTTTAACCTAAAATATCGCTTATTTTCATAGAAATCCCTGTTTTTAACCCAAAAATATCGCTTATTTTCATAGAAATCCCTGTTTTTCCCCTAAAATATCGCTTATTTTCATAGAAATCCCTGTTTTTAACCCAAAAATATCGCTTATTTTCATCAAAATCCCTGTTTTTTAACCTAAAATATCGCTTATTTTCATAGAAATCCCTGTTTTTAACCCTAAAATATCGCTTATTTTCATGGAAATCCCTGTTTTTAACCCAAAAATATCGCTTATTTTCATAGAAATCCCTGTTTTTAGCCCAAAAATATCGCTTATTTTCATCAAAATCCCTGTTTTTTACCTAAAATATCGCTTATTTTCATAGAAATCCCAGTTTTTAACCCTAAAATATCGCTTATTTCATAGAAATCCCTGTTTTTCCCCTAAAATATCGCTTATTTTCATAGAAATCCCTGTTTTTAACCCAAAAATATCGCTTATTTTCATCAAAATCCCTGTTTTTAACCTAAAATATCGCTTATTTTCATAGAAATCCCTGTTTTTAACCCTAAAATATCGCTTATTTTCATGGAAATCCCTGTTTTTAACCCTAAAATATCGCTTATTTTCATAGAAATCCCTGTTTTTAACACAAAAATATCGCTTATTTTCATCAAAATCCCTGTTTTTCCCCTTAAATATCGCTTATTTTCATCAAAATCCCTGTTTTTAACCCAAAAATATCTCTTATTTTCATGGAAATCCCTGTTTTTAACCCAAAAATATCGCTTATTTTCATGGAAATCCCTGTTTTTAACCCAAAAATATCGCTTATTTTCATGGAAATCCCTGTTTTTCCCCAAAAAATATCGCTTATTTTCATGGAAATCCTGTTTTTCCCTCTAAAATATCGCTTATTTTCATAAAAATCCCTGTTTTTAACCCAAAAATATCGCTTATTTTCATAGAAATCCTGTTTTTAACCCAAAAATATCGCTTATTTTCATCAAAATCCCTGTTTTTAACCTAAAATATCGCTTATTTTCATAGAAATCCCTGTTTTTTAACCCTAAAATATCGCTTATTTTCATAGAAATCCCTGTTTTTCCCCTTAAATATCGCTTATTTTCATGGAAATCCCTGTTTTTAACCCTAAAATATCGCTCATTTTCATAGAATCCCTGTTTTTTCCCCTAAAATATCGCTTATTTTCATAGAAATCCCTGTTTTTAACCCAAAAATATCGCTTATTTTCATGGAAATCCCTGTTTTTAACCCTAAAATATCGCTCATTTTCATAGAAATCCCTGTTTTTAACCCTAAAATATCGCTTATTTTCATGGAAATCCCTGTTTTTAACCCAAAAAATATCGCTTATTTTCATAGAAATTCCCTGTTTTTAACCCTAAAATATCGTTTATTTTCATCAAAATCCCTGTTTTTAACCTAAAATATCGCTTATTTTCATAGAAATCCCTGTTTTTAACCCTAAAATATATCGCTTATTTTCATAGAAATCCCTGTTTTTTCTCCTAAAATATCGCTTATTTTCATAGAAATCCCTGTTTTTAACCCAAAAATATCGCTTATTTTCATAGAAATCCCTGTTTTTAACCCAAAAATATTGCTTATTTTCATAGAAATCCCTGTTTTTAACCCTAAAATATCGCTTATTTTCATGGAAATCCCTGTTTTTAACCCAAAAATATTGCATATTTTCATGGAAATCCCTGTTTTTAACCCAAAAATATCGCTTATTTCCATCAAAATCCCTGTTTTTAACCTAAAATATCGCTTATTTTCATAGAAATCCCTGTTTTTTCCCCTAAAATTTCGCGTATTTTCATCAAAATCCCTGTTTTTAACCCAAAAATATCGCTTATTTTCATAGAAATCCCTGTTTTTCCCCTAAAATATCGCTTATTTTCATAGAAATCCCTGTTTTTAACCCTAAAATATCGCTTATTTTCATAGAAATCCCTGTTTTTAACACAAAAATATCGCTTATTTTCATCAAAATCCCTGTTTTTCCCCTTAAATATCGCTTATTTTCATCAAAATCCCTGTTTTTAACCCAAAAATATCTCTTATTTTCATGGAAATCCCTGTTTTTAACCCAAAAATATCGCTTATTTTCATGGAAATCCCTGTTTTTAACCCAAAAATATCGCTTATTTTCATGGAAATCCCTGTTTTTCCCCAAAAATATCGCTTATTTTCATGGAAATCCCTGTTTTTAACCCAAAAATATCGCTTATTTTCATGGAAATCCCTGTTTTTCCCCTTAAATATCGCTTATTTTCATGGAAATCCCTGTTTTTCCCCAAAAATATCGCTTATTTTCATAGAAATCCCTGTTTTTAACCCAAAAATATTGCTTATTTTCATCAAAATCCCTGTTTTTAACCTAAAATATCGCTTATTTTCATAGAAATCCCTGTTTTAACCCTAAAATATCGCTTATTTTCATAGAAATCCCTGTTTTTCCCTAAAATATCGCTATATTTTCATAGAAATCCCTGTTTTTAACCAAAAATATCGCTTATTTTCATCAAAATCCCTGTTTTTAACCTAAAATATCGCTTATTTTCATAGAAATCCTGTTTTTAACCCTAAAATATCGCTTATTTTCATGGAAATCCCTGTTTTTAACCCAAAAATATCGCTTATTTTCATAGAAATCCCTGTTTTTAACCCAAAAATATCGCTTATTTTCATCAAAATCCCTGTTTTTTAACCTAAAATATCGCTTATTTTCATAGAAATCCCTGTTTTAACCCTAAAATATCGCTTATTTTCATAGAAATCCCTGTTTTTCCCCTAAAATATCGCTTATTTTCATAGAAATCCCTGTTTTTAACCCAAAAATATCGCTTATTTTCATCAAAATCCCTGTTTTTAACCTAAAATATCGCTTATTTTCATAGAATCCCTGTTTTTAACCCTAAAATATCGCTTATTTTCATGGAAATCCCTGTTTTTAACCCTAAAAATATCGCTTATTTTTCATAGAAATCCCTGTTTTTAACACAAAAATATCGCTTATTTTCATCAAAATCCCTGTTTTTCCCCTTAAATATCGCTTATTTTCATCAAAATCCCTGTTTTTAACCCAAAAAATATCTCTTATTTTCATGAAATCCCTGTTTTTAACCCAAAAATATCGCTTATTTTCATGGAAATCCCTGTTTTTAACCCAAAAATATCGCTTATTTTCATGGAAATCCCTGTTTTTTAACCTAAAATATCGCTTATTTTCATAGAAATCCCTGTTTTTCCCCTAAAATATCGCTTATTTTCATAAAAATCCCTGTTTTTAACCCAAAAATATCGCTTATTTTCATAGAAATCCCTGTTTTTAACCCAAAAATATCGCTTATTTTCATCAAAATCCCTGTTTTTAACCTAAAATATCGCTTATTTTTCATAGAAATCCCTGTTTTTAACCCTAAAATATCGCTTATTTTCATAGAAATCCCTGTTTTTCCCCTAAAATATCGCTTATTTTCATAGAAATCCCTGTTTGTAGCCCAAAAATATCGCTTATTTTCATGGAAATCCCTGTTTTTAACCCTAAAATATCGCTCATTTTCATCGAAATCCCTGTTTTTAACCCTAAAATATCGCTTATTTTCATGGAAATCCCTGTTTTTAACCCTAAAATATCGCTTATTTTCATAGAAATCCCTGTCTTTCCCCTTAAACATTGCTTTGTTCTAGCAATGCGCCAGGCAGACACCGTTCTGCGCGTGCGGTAGACTGGCACCCTACTGCGCATGCGCTGCGCAGGCACCCTACTGCGCATGCGCTGCGCAGGCACCCTACTGCGCATGCGCTGCGCAGGCACCCTACTGCGCATGCGCTGCGCAGGCACCCTACTGCGCATGCGCTGCGCAGGCACCCTACTGCGGAGGCTGTTATTTTTCTCGGAAAGCCGTGTTTTTCACCTTAAATATCGCTTATTTTCATTGAAATCCCTGCTTTCAACCCTAATATATCGCTTATTTTCATAGAAATCCCTGTTTTTAACCCTAAAATATCGCTTATTTTCATCGAAATCCCGTTTTTTAACCCTTAAATATCGCTTATTTTCATAGAAATCCCATTTTTTCCCCTTAAACATCCCTTATTTTCGTCGAAATCCCTGCTTTCAACCCTAATATATCGCTTATTTTCATGGAAATCCCTGTTTTTAACCCTAAAATATCGCTCATTTTCATAGAAATCCCTGTTTTTAACCCTAAAATATCGCTTATTTTCATAGAAATCCCTGTTTTTAACCCAAAAATATCGCTTATTTTCATGGAAATCCCTGTTTTTAACCCTAAAATATCGCTCATTTTCATAGAAATCCCTGTTTTTAACCCTAAAATATCGCTTATTTTCATGGAAATCCCTGTTTTTAACCTAAAATATCGCTTATTTTCATAGAAATCCCTGTTTTTAACCCAAAAATATCGTTTATTTTCATCAAAATCCCTGTTTTTAACCTAAAATATCGCTTATTTTCATAGAAATCCCTGTTTTTAACCCTAAAATATCGCTTATTTTCATAGAAATCCCTGTTTTTCCCCTAAAATATCGCTTATTTTCATAGAAATCCCTGTTTTTAACCCAAAAATATCGCTTATTTTCATAGAAATCCCTGTTTTTAACCCAAAAATATTGCTTATTTTCATAGAAATCCCTGTTTTTAACCCTAAAATATCACTTATTTTCATGGAAATCCCTGTTTTTAACCCAAAAATATTGCTTATTTTCATAGAAATCCCTGTTTTTAACCCTAAAATATCGCTTATTTTCATCGAAATCCCTGTTTTTAACCCAGAAATATCGCTTATTTTCATAGAAATCCCTGTTTTTCCCCTAAAATATCGCTTATTTTCATCAAAATCCCTGTTTTTAACCCAAAAATATCGCTTATTTTCATAGAAATCCCTGTTTTTCCCCTAAAATATCGCTTATTTTCATAGAAATCCCTGTTTTTAACCCTAAAATATCGCTTATTTTCATAGAAATCCCTGTTTTTAACACAAAAAATATCGCTTATTTTCATCAAAATCCCTGTTTTTCCCCTTAAATATCGCTTATTTTCATCAAAATCCCTGTTTTTAACCCAAAAAATATCTCTTATTTTCATGGAAATCCCTGTTTTTAACCCAAAAATATCGCTTATTTTCATGGAAATCCCTGTTTTTAACCCAAAAATATCGCTTATTTTCATGGAAATCCCTGTTTTTAACCTAAAATATCGCTTATTTTCATAGAAATCCCTGTTTTTAACCCTAAAATATCGCTTATTTTCATAGAAATCCCTGTTTTTCCCCTAAAATATCGCTTATTTTCATAGAAATCCCTGTTTTTAACCCAAAAATATCGCTTATTTTCATCAAAATCCCTGTTTTTAACCTAAAATATCGCTTATTTTCATAGAAATCCCTGTTTTTAACCCTAAAATATCGCTTATTTTCATGGAAATCCCTGTTTTTAACCCAAAAATATCGCTTATTTTCATGGAAATCCCTGTTTTTAACCCAAAAATATCGCTTATTTTCATCAAAATCCCTGTTTTTAACCTAAAATATCGCTTATTTTCATAGAAATCCCTGTTTTTAACCCTAAAATATCGCTTATTTTCATAGAAATCCCTGTTTTTCCCCTAAAATATCGCTTATTTTCATAGAAATCCCTGTTTTTAACCCAAAAATATCGCTTATTTTCATGGAAATCCCTGTTTTTAACCCTAAAATATCGCTCATTTTCATCGAAATCCCTGTTTTTAACCCTAAAATATCGCTTATTTTCATGGAAATCCCTGTTTTTAACCCTAAAATATCGCTTATTTTCATGGAAATCCCTGTTTTTAACCCAAAAATATCGCATATTTTCATAGAAATCCCTGTTTTTAACCCAAAAATATCGTTTATTTTCATCAAAATCCCTGTTTTTAACCTAAAATATCGCTTATTTTCATAGAAATCCCTGTTTTTAACCCAAAAATATCGCTTATTTTTATGGAAATCCCTGTTTTTAACCCTAAAATATCGCTCATTTTCATAGAAATCCCTGTTTTTCCCCAAAAATATCGCTTATTTTCATGGAAATCCCTGTTTTTAACCCAAAAATATCGCATATTTTCATAGAAATCCCTGTTTTTAACCCAAAAATATCGTTTATTTTCATCAAAATCCCTGTTTTTAACCTAAAATATCGCTTATTTTCATAGAAATCCCTGTTTTTAACCCTAAAATATCGCTTATTTTCATGGAAATCCCTGTTTTTAACCCAAAAATATTGCTTATTTTCATAAAAATCCCTGTTTTTAACCCAAAAATATCGCTTATTTTCATCAAAATCCCTGTTTTTAACCCAAAAATATCGCTTATTTCCATCAAAATCCCTGTTTTTAACCTAAAATATCGCTTATTTTCATAGAAATCCCTGTTTTTCCCCTAAAATTTCGCGTATTTTCATCAAAATCCCTGTTTCTAACCTAAAATATCGCTTATTTTCATAGAAATCCCTGTTTTTCCCCTAAAATATCGCTTATTTTCATCAAAATCCCTGTTTTTAACCCAAAAATATCGCTTATTTTCATAGAAATCCCTGTTTTTCCCCTAAAATATCGCTTATTTTCATAGAAATCCCTGTTTTTAACCCTAAAATATCGCTTATTTTCATAGAAATCCCTGTTTTTAACACAAAAATATCGCTTATTTTCATCAAAATCCCTGTTTTTCCCCTTAAATATCGCTTATTTTCATCAAAATCCCTGTTTTTAACCCAAAAATATCTCTTATTTTCATGGAAATCCCTGTTTTTAACCCAAAAATATCGCTTATTTTCATGGAAATCCCTGTTTTTAACCCAAAAATATCGCTTATTTTCATGGAAATCCCTGTTTTTCCCCAAAAATATCGCTTATTTTCATGGAAATCCCTGTTTTTCCCCTAAAATATCGCTTATTTTCATAAAAATCCCTGTTTTTAACCCAAAAATATCGCTTATTTTCATAGAAATCCCTGTTTTTAACCCAAAAATATCGCTTATTTTCATCAAAATCCCTGTTTTTAACCTAAAATATCGCTTATTTTCATAGAAATCCCTGTTTTTAACCCTAAAATATCGCTTATTTTCATAGAAATCCCTGTTTTTCCCCTAAAATATCGCTTATTTTCATAGAAATCCCTGTTTTTAACCCAAAAATATCGCTTATTTTCATGGAAATCCCTGTTTTTAACCCTAAAATATCGCTCATTTTCATAGAAATCCCTGTTTTTAACCCTAAAATATCGCTTATTTTCATGGAAATCCCTGTTTTTAACCCTAAAATATCGCTTATTTTCATAGAAATCCCTGTCTTTCCCCTTAAACATTGCTTTGTTCTAGCAATGCGCCAGGCAGACACCGTTCTGCGCGTGCGGTAGACTGGCACCCTACTGCGCATGCGCTGCGCAGGCACCCTACTGCGCATGCGCTGCGCAGGCACCCTACTGCGCATGCGCTGCGCAGGCACCCTACTGCGCATGCGCTGCGCAGGCACCCTACTGCGCATGCGCTGCGCAGGCACCCTACTGCGCATGCGCTGCGCAGGCACCCTACTGCGCATGCGCTGCGCAGGCACCCTACTGCGCATGCGCTGCGCAGGCACCCTACTGCGCATGCGCTGCGCAGGCACCCTACTGCGCATGCGCTGCGCAGGCACCCTACTGCGCATGCGCTGCGCAGGCACCCTACTGCGCATGCGCTGCGCAGGCACCCTACTGCGCATGCGCTGCGCAGGCACCCTACTGCGCATGCGCTGCGCAGGCACCCTACTGCGCAGGCTGTTATTTTTCTCGGAAAGCCGTGTTTTTCACCTTAAATATCGCTTATTTTCATTGAAATCCCTGCTTTCAACCCTAATATATCGCTTATTTTCATAGAAATCCCTGTTTTTAACCCAAAAATATCGCTTATTTTCATCAAAATCCCTGTTTTTAACCTAAAATATCGCTTATTTTCATACAAATCCCTGTTTTTAACCCTAAAATATCGCTTATTTTCATAGAAATCCCTGTTTTTAACCCTAAAATATCGCTTATTTTCATAGAAATCCCTGTTTTTCCCCTAAAATTTCGCGTATTTTCATCAAAATCCCTGTTTTTAACCTTAAATATCGCTTATTTTCATAGAAATCCCTGTTTTTCCCCTAAAATATCGCTTATTTTCATAGAAATCCCTGTTTTTAACCCAAAAATATCGCTTATTTTCATAGAAATCCCTGTTTTTAACCCTAAAATATCGCTTATTTTCATAGAAATCCCTGTTTTTAACCTAAAATATCGCTTATTTTCATAGAAATCCCTGTTTTTAACCCAAAAATATCGCTTATTTTCATGGAAATCCCTGTTTTTAACCCTAAAATATCGCTCATTTTCATCGAAATCCCTGTTTTTAACCCTAAAATATCGCTTATTTTCATGGAAATCCCTGTTTTTAACCCAAAAATATCGCATATTTTCATAGAAATCCCTGTTTTTAACCCAAAAATATCGTTTATTTTCATCAAAATCCCTGTTTTTAACCTAAAATATCGCTTATTTTCATAGAAATCCCTGTTTTTAACCCAAAAATATCGCTTATTTTTATGGAAATCCCTGTTTTTAACCCTAAAATATCGCTCATTTTCATAGAAATCCCTGTTTTTCCCCAAAAATATCGCTTATTTTCATGGAAATCCCTGTTTTTAACCCAAAAATATCGCATATTTTCATAGAAATCCCTGTTTTTAACCCAAAAATATCGTTTATTTTCATCAAAATCCCTGTTTTTAACCTAAAATATCGCTTATTTTCATAGAAATCCCTGTTTTTAACCCTAAAATATCGCTTATTTTCATAGAAATCCCTGTTTTTCCCCTAAAATATCGCTTATTTTCATAGAAATCCCTGTTTTTAACCCAAAAATATCGCTTATTTTCATGGAAATCCCTGTTTTTAACCCAAAAATATTGCTTATTTTCATAGAAATCCCTGTTTTTAACCCAAAAATATCGCTTATTTTCATGGAAATCCCTGTTTTTAACCCTAAAATATCGCTTATTTTCATCGAAATCCCTGTTTTTAACCCTAAAATATCGCTTATTTTCATCAAAATCCCTGTTTTTTCCCCTAAAATATCGCTTATTTTCATAGAAATCCCTGTTTTTAACCTTAAATATCGCTTATTTTCATAGAAATCCCTGTTTTTAACCCTAAAATATCGCTTATTTTCATCAAAATCCCTGTTTTTAACCTAAAATATCGCTTATTTTCATACAAATCCCTGTTTTTAACCCTAAAATATCGCTTATTTTCATAGAAATCCCTGTTTTTAACCCTAAAATATCG
This sequence comes from Lagopus muta, assembly GCF_023343835.1. Lineage (NCBI taxonomy): Eukaryota > Metazoa > Chordata > Aves > Galliformes > Phasianidae > Lagopus > Lagopus muta. The sequence continues at coordinate 14,593 of NW_026040188.1, forward strand.
CTTATTTCCATCAAAATCCCTGTTTTTAACCTAAAATATCGCTTATTTTCATAGAAATCCCTGTTTTTCCCCTAAAATTTCGCGTATTTTCATCAAAATCCCTGTTTTTAACCTAAAATATCGCTTATTTTCATAGAAATCCCTGTTTTTCCCCTAAAATATCGCTTATATTCATCAAAATCCCTGTTTTTAACCCAAAAATATCGCTTATTTTCATAGAAATCCCTGTTTTTCCCCTAAAATATCGCTTATTTTCATAGAAATCCCTGTTTTTAACCCTAAAATATCGCTTATTTTCATAGAAATCCCTGTTTTTAACCCTAAAATATCGCTTATTTTCATAGAAATCCCTGTTTTTCCCCTAAAATTTCGCGTATTTTCATCAAAATCCCTGTTTTTAACCTAAAATATCGCTTATTTTCATAGAAATCCCTGTTTTTCCCCTAAAATATCGCTTATTTTCATCAAAATCCCTGTTTTTAACCCAAAAATATCGCTTATTTTCATAGAAATCCCTGTTTTTCCCCTAAAATATCGCTTATTTTCATAGAAATCCCTGTTTTTAACCCTAAAATATCGCTTATTTTCATAGAAATCCCTGTTTTTAACACAAAAATATCGCTTATTTTCATCAAAATCCCTGTTTTTTCCCTTAAATATCGCTTATTTTCATCAAAATCCCTGTTTTTAACCCAAAAATATCTCTTATTTTCATGGAAATCCCTGTTTTTAACCCAAAAATATCGCTTATTTTCATGGAAATCCCTGTTTTTAACCCAAAAATATCGCTTATTTTCATGGAAATCCCTGTTTTTCCCCAAAAATATCGCTTATTTTCATGGAAATCCCTGTTTTTCCCCTAAAATATCGCTTATTTTCATAAAAATCCCTGTTTTTAACCCAAAAATATCGCTTATTTTCATAGAAATCCCTGTTTTTAACCCAAAAATATCGCTTATTTTCATCAAAATCCCTGTTTTTAACCTAAAATATCGCTTATTTTCATAGAAATCCCTGTTTTTAACCCTAAAATATCGCTTATTTTCATAGAAATCCCTGTTTTTCCCCTAAAATATCGCTTATTTTCATAGAAATCCCTGTTTTTAACCCAAAAATATCGCTTATTTTCATGGAAATCCCTGTTTTTAACCCTAAAATATCGCTCATTTTCATAGAAATCCCTGTTTTTAACCCTAAAATATCGCTTATTTTCATGGAAATCCCTGTTTTTAACCCTAAAATATCGCTTATTTTCATAGAAATCCCTGTCTTTCCCCTTAAACATTGCTTTGTTCTAGCAATGCGCCAGGCAGACACCGTTCTGCGCGTGCGGTAGACTGGCACCCTACTGCGCATGCGCTGCGCAGGCACCCTACTGCGCATGCGCTGCGCAGGCACCCTACTGCGCATGCGCTGCGCAGGCACCCTACTGCGCATGCGCTGCGCAGGCACCCTACTGCGCATGCGCTGCGCAGGCACCCTACTGCGCATGCGCTGCGCAGGCACCCTACTGCGCATGCGCTGCGCAGGCACCCTACTGCGCATGCGCTGCGCAGGCACCCTACTGCGCAGGCTGTTATTTTTCTCGGAAAGCCGTGTTTTTCACCTTAAATATCGCTTATTTTCATTGAAATCCCTGCTTTCAACCCTAATATATCGCTTATTTTCATAGAAATCCCTGTTTTTAACCCAAAAATATCGCTTATTTTCATCAAAATCCCTGTTTTTAACCTAAAATATCGCTTATTTTCATACAAATCCCTGTTTTTAACCCTAAAATATCGCTTATTTTCATAGAAATCCCTGTTTTTAACCCTAAAATATCGCTTATTTTCATAGAAATCCCTGTTTTTCCCCTAAAATTTCGCGTATTTTCATCAAAATCCCTGTTTTTAACCTTAAATATCGCTTATTTTCATAGAAATCCCTGTTTTTCCCCTAAAATATCGCTTATTTTCATAGAAATCCCTGTTTTTAACCCAAAAATATCGCTTATTTTCATAGAAATCCCTGTTTTTAACCCTAAAATATCGCTTATTTTCATAGAAATCCCTGTTTTTAACCTAAAATATCGCTTATTTTCATAGAAATCCCTGTTTTTAACCCAAAAATATCGCTTATTTTTATGGAAATCCCTGTTTTTAACCCTAAAATATCGCTCATTTTCATAGAAATCCCTGTTTTTTCCCCAAAAATATCGCTTATTTTCATGGAAATCCCTGTTTTTAACCCAAAAATATCGCATATTTTCATAGAAATCCCTGTTTTTAACCCAAAAATATCGTTTATTTTCATCAAAATCCCTGTTTTTAACCTAAAATATCGCTTATTTTCATAGAAATCCCTGTTTTTAACCCTAAAATATCGCTTATTTTCATGGAAATCCCTGTTTTTCCCCTAAAATATCGCTTATTTTCATAGAAATCCCTGTTTTTAACCCAAAAATATCGCTTATTTTCATCAAAATCCCTGTTTTTAACCCTAAAATATCGCTTATTTCCATCAAAATCCCTGTTTTTAACCTAAAATATCGCTTATTTTCATAGAAATCCCTGTTTTTCCCCTAAAATTTCGCGTATTTTCATCAAAATCCCTGTTTTTAACCTAAAATATCGCTTATTTTCATAGAAATCCCTGTTTTTCCCCTAAAATATCGCTTATTTTCATCAAAATCCCTGTTTTTAACCCAAAAATATCGCTTATTTTCATAGAAATCCCTGTTTTTAACCCGAAAATATCGCTTATTTTCATAGAAATCCCTGTTTTTAACCTAAAATATCGCTTATTTTCATAGAAATCCCTGTTTTTAACCCAAAAATATCGCTTATTTTCATGGAAATCCCTGTTTTTAACCCTAAAATATCGCTCATTTTCATAGAAATCCCTGTTTTTAACCCTAAAATATCGCTTATTTTCATGGAAATCCCTGTTTTTAACCCTAAAATATCGCTTATTTTCATCAAAATCCCTGTTTTTAACCTAAAATATCGCTTATTTTCATACAAATCCCTGTTTTTAACCCTAAAATATCGCTTATTTTCATAGAAATCCCTGTTTTTAACCCTAAAATTTCGCGTATTTCCATCAAAATCCCTGTTTTTAACCTAAAATATCGCTTATTTTCATAGAAATCCCTGTTTTTCCCCTAAAATATCGCTTATATTCATCAAAATCCCTGTTTTTAACCCAAAAATATCGCTTATTTTCATAGAAATCCCTGTTTTTCCCCTAAAATATCGCTTATTTTCATAGAAATCCCTGTTTTTAACCCTAAAATATCGCTTATTTTCATAGAAATCCCTGTTTTTAACACAAAAATATCGCTTATTTTCATCAAAATCCCTGTTTTTCCCCTTAAATATCGCTTATTTTCATCAAAATCCCTGTTTTTAACCCAAAAATATCTCTTATTTTCATGGAAATCCCTGTTTTTAACCCAAAAATATCGCTTATTTTCATGGAAATCCCTGTTTTTAACCCAAAAATATCGCTTATTTTCATGGAAATCCCTGTTTTTCCCCAAAAATATCGCTTATTTTCATGGAAATCCCTGTTTTTCCCCTAAAATATCGCTTATTTTCATAAAAATCCCTGTTTTTAACCCAAAAATATCGCTTATTTTCATAGAAATCCCTGTTTTTAACCCAAAAATATCGCTTATTTTCATCAAAATCCCTGTTTTTAACCTAAAATATCGCTTATTTTCATAGAAATCCCTGTTTTTAACCCTAAAATATCGCTTATTTTCATAGAAATCCCTGTTTTTCCCCTAAAATATCGCTTATTTTCATAGAAATCCCTGTTTTTAACCCAAAAATATCGCTTATTTTCATGGAAATCCCTGTTTTTAACCCTAAAATATCGCTCATTTTCATAGAAATCCCTGTTTTTAACCCTAAAATATCGCTTATTTTCATGGAAATCCCTGTTTTTAACCCTAAAATATCGCTTATTTTCATAGAAATCCCTGTCTTTCCCCTTAAACATTGCTTTGTTCTAGCAATGCGCCAGGCAGACACCGTTCTGCGCGTGCGGTAGACTGGCACCCTACTGCGCATGCGCTGCGCAGGCACCCTACTGCGCATGCGCTGCGCAGGCACCCTACTGCGCATGCGCTGCGCAGGCACCCTACTGCGCATGCGCTGCGCAGGCACCCTACTGCGCATGCGCTGCGCAGGCACCCTACTGCGCATGCGCTGCGCAGGCACCCTACTGCGCATGCGCTGCGCAGGCACCCTACTGCGCATGCGCTGCGCAGGCACCCTACTGCGCATGCGCTGCGCAGGCACCCTACTGCGCATGCGCTGCGCAGGCACCCTACTGCGCATGCGCTGCGCAGGCACCCTACTGCGCATGCGCTGCGCAGGCACCCTACTGCGCATGCGCTGCGCAGGCACCCTACTGCGCATGCGCTGCGCAGGCACCCTACTGCGCATGCGCTGCGCAGGCACCCTACTGCGCATGCGCTGCGCAGGCACCCTACTGCGCATGCGCTGCGCAGGCACCCTACTGCGCATGCGCTGCGCAGGCACCCTACTGCGCATGCGCTGCGCAGGCACCCTACTGCGCATGCGCTGCGCAGGCACCCTACTGCGCAGGCTGTTATTTTTCTCGGAAAGCCGTGTTTTTCACCTTAAATATCGCTTATTTTCATTGAAATCCCTGCTTTCAACCCTAATATATCGCTTATTTTCATAGAAATCCCTGTTTTTAACCCAAAAATATCGCTTATTTTCATCAAAATCCCTGTTTTTTAACCTAAAATATCGCTTATTTTCATACAAATCCCTGTTTTTAACCCTAAAATATCGCTTATTTTCATAGAAATCCCTGTTTTTAACCCTAAAATATCGCTTATTTTCATAGAAATCCCTGTTTTTCCCCTAAAATTTCGCGTATTTTCATCAAAATCCCTGTTTTTAACCTTAAATATCGCTTATTTTCATAGAAATCCCTGTTTTTCCCCTAAAATATCGCTTATTTTCATAGAAATCCCTGTTTTTAACCCAAAAATATCGCTTATTTTCATAGAAATCCCTGTTTTTAACCCTAAAATATCGCTTATTTTCATAGAAATCCCTGTTTTTAACCTAAAATATCGCTTATTTTCATAGAAATCCCTGTTTTTAACCCAAAAATATCGCTTATTTTCATGGAAATCCCTGTTTTTAACCCTAAAATATCGCTCATTTTCATCGAAATCCCTGTTTTTAACCCTAAAATATCGCTTATTTTCATGGAAATCCCTGTTTTTAACCCAAAAATATCGCATATTTTCATAGAAATCCCTGTTTTTAACCCAAAAATATCGTTTATTTTCATCAAAATCCCTGTTTTTAACCTAAAATATCGCTTATTTTCATAGAAATCCCTGTTTTTAACCCAAAAATATCGCTTATTTTTATGGAAATCCCTGTTTTTAACCCTAAAATATCGCTCATTTTCATAGAAATCCCTGTTTTTCCCCTAAAATATCGCTTATTTTCATGGAAATCCCTGTTTTTAACCCAAAAATATCGCATATTTTCATAGAAATCCCTGTTTTTAACCCAAAAATATCGTTTATTTTCATCAAAATCCCTGTTTTTAACCTAAAATATCGCTTATTTTCATAGAAATCCCTGTTTTTAACCCTAAAATATCGCTTATTTTCATAGAAATCCCTGTTTTTCCCCTAAAATATCGCTTATTTTCATAGAAATCCCTGTTTTTAACCCAAAAATATCGCTTATTTTCATGGAAATCCCTGTTTTTAACCCAAAAATATTGCTTATTTTCATAGAAATCCCTGTTTTTAACCCAAAAATATCGCTTATTTTCATGGAAATCCCTGTTTTTAACCCTAAAATATCGCTTATTTTCATCGAAATCCCTGTTTTTAACCCTAAAATATCGCTTATTTTCATCAAAATCCCTGTTTTTCCCCTAAAATATCGCTTATTTTCATAGAAATCCCTGTTTTTAACCTTAAATATCGCTTATTTTCATAGAAATCCCTGTTTTTAACCCTAAAATATCGCTTATTTTCATCAAAATCCCTGTTTTTAACCTAAAATATCGCTTATTTTCATACAAATCCCTGTTTTTAACCCTAAAATATCGCTTATTTTCATAGAAATCCCTGTTTTTAACCCTAAAATATCGCTTATTTCCATCAAAATCCCTGTTTTTAACCTAAAATATCGCTTATTTTCATAGAAATCCCTGTTTTTCCCCTAAAATTTCGCGTATTTTCATCAAAATCCCTGTTTTTTAACCTAAAATATCGCTTATTTTCATAGAAATCCCTGTTTTTCCCCTAAAATATCGCTTATATTCATCAAAATCCCTGTTTTTAACCCAAAAATATCGCTTATTTTCATAGAAATCCCTGTTTTTCCCCTAAAATATCGCTTATTTTTCATAGAAATCCCTGTTTTTAACCCTAAAATATCGCTTATTTTCATAGAAATCCCTGTTTTTAACCCTAAAATATCGCTTATTTTCATAGAAATCCCTGTTTTTCCCCTAAAATTTCGCGTATTTTCATCAAAATCCCTGTTTTTAACCTAAAATATCGCTTATTTTCATAGAAATCCCTGTTTTTCCCCTAAAATATCGCTTATTTTCATCAAAATCCCTGTTTTTAACCCAAAAATATCGCTTATTTTCATAGAAATCCCTGTTTTTCCCCTAAAATATCGCTTATTTTCATAGAAATCCCTGTTTTTAACCCTAAAATATCGCTTATTTTCATAGAAATCCCTGTTTTTAACACAAAAATATCGCTTATTTTCATCAAAATCCCTGTTTTTCCCCTTAAATATCGCTTATTTTCATCAAAATCCCTGTTTTTTAACCCAAAAATATCTCTTATTTTCATGGAAATCCCTGTTTTTAACCCAAAAATATCGCTTATTTTCATGGAAATCCCTGTTTTTAACCCAAAAATATCGCTTATTTTCATGGAAATCCCTGTTTTTCCCCAAAAATATCGCTTATTTTCATGGAAATCCCTGTTTTTCCCCTAAAATATCGCTTATTTTCATAAAAATCCCTGTTTTTAACCCAAAAATATCGCTTATTTTCATAGAAATCCCTGTTTTTAACCCAAAAATATCGCTTATTTTCATCAAAATCCCTGTTTTTAACCTAAAATATCGCTTATTTTCATAGAAATCCCTGTTTTTAACCCTAAAATATCGCTTATTTTCATAGAAATCCCTGTTTTTCCCCTAAAATATCGCTTATTTTCATAGAAAATCCCTGTTTTTAACCCAAAAATATCGCTTATTTTCATGGAAATCCCTGTTTTTAACCCTAAAATATCGCTCATTTTCATAGAAATCCCTGTTTTTAACCCTAAAATATCGCTTATTTTCATGGAAATCCCTGTTTTTAACCCTAAAATATCGCTTATTTTCATAGAAATCCCTGTCTTTCCCCTTAAACATTGCTTTGTTCTAGCAATGCGCCAGGCAGACACCGTTCTGCGCGTGCGGTAGACTGGCACCCTACTGCGCATGCGCTGCGCAGGCACCCTACTGCGCATGCGCTGCGCAGGCACCCTACTGCGCATGCGCTGCGCAGGCACCCTACTGCGCATGCGCTGCGCAGGCACCCTACTGCGCATGCGCTGCGCAGGCACCCTACTGCGCATGCGCTGCGCAGGCACCCTACTGCGCATGCGCTGCGCAGGCACCCTACTGCGCATGCGCTGCGCAGGCACCCTACTGCGCATGCGCTGCGCAGGCACCCTACTGCGCATGCGCTGCGCAGGCACCCTACTGCGCATGCGCTGCGCAGGCACCCTACTGCGCATGCGCTGCGCAGGCACCCTACTGCGCATGCGCTGCGCAGGCACCCTACTGCGCAGGCTGTTATTTTTCTCGGAAAGCCGTGTTTTTCACCTTAAATATCGCTTATTTTCATTGAAATCCCTGCTTTCAACCCTAATATATCGCTTATTTTCATAGAAATCCCTGTTTTTAACCCAAAAATATCGCTTATTTTCATCAAAATCCCTGTTTTTAACCTAAAATATCGCTTATTTTCATACAAATCCCTGTTTTTAACCCTAAAATATCGCTTATTTTCATAGAAATCCCTGTTTTTAACCCTAAAATATCGCTTATTTTCATAGAAATCCCTGTTTTTCCCCTAAAATTTCGCGTATTTTCATCAAAATCCCTGTTTTTAACCTTAAATATCGCTTATTTTCATAGAAATCCCTGTTTTTCCCCTAAAATATCGCTTATTTTCATAGAAATCCCTGTTTTTAACCCAAAAATATCGCTTATTTTCATAGAAATCCCTGTTTTTAACCCAAAAATATCGTTTATTTTCATCAAAATCCCTGTTTTTAACCTAAAATATCGCTTATTTTCATAGAAATCCCTGTTTTTAACCTAAAATATCGCTTATTTTCATAGAAATCCCTGTTTTTAACCCAAAAATATCGCTTATTTTTATGGAAATCCCTGTTTTTAACCCTAAAATATCGCTCATTTTCATAGAAATCCCTGTTTTTCCCCAAAAATATCGCTTATTTTCATGGAAATCCCTGTTTTTAACCCAAAAATATCGCATATTTTCATAGAAATCCCTGTTTTTAACCCAAAAATATCGTTTATTTTCATCAAAATCCCTGTTTTTAACCTAAAATATCGCTTATTTTCATAGAAATCCCTGTTTTTAACCCTAAAATATCGCTTATTTTCATGGAAATCCCTGTTTTTCCCCTAAAATATCGCTTATTTTCATAGAAATCCCTGTTTTTAACCCAAAAATATCGCTTATTTTCATCAAAATCCCTGTTTTTAACCCTAAAATATCGCTTATTTCCATCAAAATCCCTGTTTTTAACCTAAAATATCGCTTATTTTCATAGAAATCCCTGTTTTTCCCCTAAAATTTCGCGTATTTTCATCAAAATCCCTGTTTTTAACCTAAAATATCGCTTATTTTCATAGAAATCCCTGTTTTTCCCCTAAAATATCGCTTATTTTCATCAAAATCCCTGTTTTTAACCCAAAAATATCGCTTATTTTCATAGAAATCCCTGTTTTTAACCCGAAAATATCGCTTATTTTCATAGAAATCCCTGTTTTTAACCTAAAATATCGCTTATTTTCATAGAAATCCCTGTTTTTAACCCAAAAATATCGCTTATTTTCATGGAAATCCCTGTTTTTAACCCTAAAATATCGCTCATTTTCATAGAAATCCCTGTTTTTAACCCTAAAATATCGCTTATTTTCATGGAAATCCCTGTTTTTAACCCTAAAATATCGCTCATTTTCATAGAAATCCCTGTTTTTAACCCTAAAATATCGCTTATTTTCATGGAAATCCCTGTTTTTAACCCTAAAATATCGCTTATTTTCATAGAAATCCCTGTCTTTCCCCTTAAACATTGCTTTGTTCTAGCAATGCGCCAGGCAGACACCGTTCTGCGCGTGCGGTAGACTGGCACCCTACTGCGCATGCGCTGCGCAGGCACCCTACTGCGCATGCGCTGCGCAGGCACCCTACTGCGCATGCGCTGCGCAGGCACCCTACTGCGCATGCGCTGCGCAGGCACCCTACTGCGCATGCGCTGCGCAGGCACCCTACTGCGCATGCGCTGCGCAGGCACCCTACTGCGCATGCGCTGCGCAGGCACCCTACTGCGCATGCGCTGCGCAGGCACCCTACTGCGCATGCGCTGCGCAGGCACCCTACTGCGCATGCGCTGCGCAGGCACCCTACTGCGCATGCGCTGCGCAGGCACCCTACTGCGCATGCGCTGCGCAGGCACCCTACTGCGCATGCGCTGCGCAGGCACCCTACTGCGCATGCGCTGCGCAGGCACCCTACTGCGCATGCGCTGCGCAGGCACCCTACTGCGCATGCGCTGCGCAGGCACCCTACTGCGCATGCGCTGCGCAGGCACCCTACTGCGCAGGCTGTTATTTTTCTCGGAAAGCCGTGTTTTTCACCTTAAATATCGCTTATTTTCATTGAAATCCCTGCTTTCAACCCTAATATATCGCTTATTTTCATAGAAATCCCTGTTTTTAACCCAAAAATATCGCTTATTTTCATCAAAATCCCTGTTTTTAACCTAAAATATCGCTTATTTTCATACAAATCCCTGTTTTTAACCCTAAAATATCGCTTATTTTCATAGAAATCCCTGTTTTTAACCCTAAAATATCGCTTATTTTCATAGAAATCCCTGTTTTTCCCCTAAAATTTCGCGTATTTTCATCAAAATCCCTGTTTTTAACCTTAAATATCGCTTATTTTCATAGAAATCCCTGTTTTTTCCCCTAAAATATCGCTTATTTTCATAGAAATCCCTGTTTTTAACCCAAAAATATCGCTTATTTTCATAGAAATCCCTGTTTTTAACCCTAAAATATCGCTTATTTTCATAGAAATCCCTGTTTTTAACCTAAAATATCGCTTATTTTCATAGAAATCCCTGTTTTTAACCCAAAAATATCGCTTATTTTCATGGAAATCCCTGTTTTTAACCCTAAAATATCGCTCATTTTCATCGAAATCCCTGTTTTTAACCCTAAAATATCGCTTATTTTCATGGAAATCCCTGTTTTTAACCCAAAAATATCGCATATTTTCATAGAAATCCCTGTTTTTAACCCAAAAATATCGTTTATTTTCATCAAAATCCCTGTTTTTAACCTAAAATATCGCTTATTTTCATAGAAATCCCTGTTTTTAACCCAAAAATATCGCTTATTTTTATGGAAATCCCTGTTTTTAACCCTAAAATATCGCTCATTTTCATAGAAATCCCTGTTTTTCCCCAAAAATATCGCTTATTTTCATGGAAATCCCTGTTTTTAACCCAAAAATATCGCATATTTTCATAGAAATCCCTGTTTTTAACCCAAAAATATCGTTTATTTTCATCAAAATCCCTGTTTTTAACCTAAAATATCGCTTATTTTCATAGAAATCCCTGTTTTTAACCCTAAAATATCGCTTATTTTCATAGAAATCCCTGTTTTTCCCCTAAAATATCGCTTATTTTCATAGAAATCCCTGTTTTTAACCCAAAAATATCGCTTATTTTCATGGAAATCCCTGTTTTTAACCCAAAAATATTGCTTATTTTCATAGAAATCCCTGTTTTTAACCCAAAAATATCGCTTATTTTCATGGAAATCCCTGTTTTTAACCCTAAAATATCGCTTATTTTCATCGAAATCCCTGTTTTTAACCCTAAAATATCGCTTATTTTCATCAAAATCCCTGTTTTTCCCCTAAAATATCGCTTATTTTCATAGAAATCCCTGTTTTTAACCTTAAATATCGCTTATTTTCATAGAAATCCCTGTTTTTAACCCTAAAATATCGCTTATTTTCATCAAAATCCCTGTTTTTAACCTAAAATATCGCTTATTTTCATACAAATCCCTGTTTTTAACCCTAAAATATCGCTTATTTTCATAGAAATCCCTGTTTTTAACCCTAAAATATCGCTTATTTCCATCAAAATCCCTGTTTTTAACCTAAAATATCGCTTATTTTCATAGAAATCCCTGTTTTTCCCCTAAAATTTCGCGTATTTTCATCAAAATCCCTGTTTTTAACCTAAAATATCGCTTATTTTCATAGAAATCCCTGTTTTTCCCCTAAAATATCGCTTATATTCATCAAAATCCCTGTTTTTAACCCAAAAATATCGCTTATTTTCATAGAAATCCCTGTTTTTCCCCTAAAATATCGCTTATTTTCATAGAAATCCCTGTTTTTAACCCTAAAATATCGCTTATTTTCATAGAAATCCCTGTTTTTAACCCTAAAATATCGCTTATTTTCATAGAAATCCCTGTTTTTCCCCTAAAATTTCGCGTATTTTCATCAAAATCCCTGTTTTTAACCTAAAATATCGCTTATTTTCATAGAAATCCCTGTTTTTCCCCTAAAATATCGCTTATTTTCATCAAAATCCCTGTTTTTAACCCAAAAATATCGCTTATTTTCATAGAAATCCCTGTTTTTCCCCTAAAATATCGCTTATTTTCATAGAAATCCCTGTTTTTAACCCTAAAATATCGCTTATTTTCATAGAAATCCCTGTTTTTAACACAAAAATATCGCTTATTTTCATCAAAATCCCTGTTTTTCCCCTTAAATATCGCTTATTTTCATCAAAATCCCTGTTTTTAACCCAAAAATATCTCTTATTTTCATGGAAATCCCTGTTTTTAACCCAAAAATATCGCTTATTTTCATGGAAATCCCTGTTTTTAACCCAAAAATATCGCTTATTTTCATGGAAATCCCTGTTTTTCCCCAAAAATATCGCTTATTTTCATGGAAATCCCTGTTTTTCCCCTAAAATATCGCTTATTTTCATAAAAATCCCTGTTTTTAACCCAAAAATATCGCTTATTTTCATAGAAATCCCTGTTTTTAACCCAAAAATATCGCTTATTTTCATCAAAATCCCTGTTTTTAACCTAAAATATCGCTTATTTTCATAGAAATCCCTGTTTTTAACCCTAAAATATCGCTTATTTTCATAGAAATCCCTGTTTTTCCCCTAAAATATCGCTTATTTTCATAGAAATCCCTGTTTTTAACCCAAAAATATCGCTTATTTTCATGGAAATCCCTGTTTTTAACCCTAAAATATCGCTCATTTTCATAGAAATCCCTGTTTTTAACCCTAAAATATCGCTTATTATCATGGAAATCCCTGTTTTTAACCCTAAAATATCGCTTATTTTCATAGAAATCCCTGTCTTTCCCCTTAAACATTGCTTTGTTCTAGCAATGCGCCAGGCAGACACCGTTCTGCGCGTGCGGTAGACTGGCACCCTACTGCGCATGCGCTGCGCAGGCACCCTACTGCGCATGCGCTGCGCAGGCACCCTACTGCGCATGCGCTGCGCAGGCACCCTACTGCGCATGCGCTGCGCAGGCACCCTACTGCGCATGCGCTGCGCAGGCACCCTACTGCGCATGCGCTGCGCAGGCACCCTACTGCGCATGCGCTGCGCAGGCACCCTACTGCGCATGCGCTGCGCAGGCACCCTACTGCGCATGCGCTGCGCAGGCACCCTACTGCGCATGCGCTGCGCAGGCACCCTACTGCGCATGCGCTGCGCAGGCACCCTACTGCGCATGCGCTGCGCAGGCACCCTACTGCGCATGCGCTGCGCAGGCACCCTACTGCGCAGGCTGTTATTTTTCTCGGAAAGCCGTGTTTTTCACCTTAAATATCGCTTATTTTCATTGAAATCTCTGCTTTCAACCCTAATATATCGCTTATTTTCATAGAAATCCCTGTTTTTAACCCAAAAATATCGCTTATTTTCATCAAAATCCCTGTTTTTAACCTAAAATATCGCTTATTTTCATACAAATCCCTGTTTTTAACCCTAAAATATCGCTTATTTTCATAGAAATCCCTGTTTTTAACCCTAAAATATCGCTTATTTTCATAGAAATCCCTGTTTTTCCCCTAAAATTTCGCGTATTTTCATCAAAATCCCTGTTTTTTAACCTTAAATATCGCTTATTTTCATAGAAATCCCTGTTTTTCCCCTAAAATATCGCTTATTTTCATAGAAATCCCTGTTTTTAACCCAAAAATATCGCTTATTTTCATAGAAATCCCTGTTTTTAACCCAAAAATATCGTTTATTTTCATCAAAATCCCTGTTTTTAACCTAAAATATCGCTTATTTTCATAGAAATCCCTGTTTTTAACCTAAAATATCGCTTATTTTCATAGAAATCCCTGTTTTTAACCCAAAAATATCGCTTATTTTTATGGAAATCCCTGTTTTTAACCCTAAAATATCGCTCATTTTCATAGAAATCCCTGTTTTTCCCCAAAAATATCGCTTATTTTCATGGAAATCCCTGTTTTTAACCCAAAAATATCGCATATTTTCATAGAAATCCCTGTTTTTAACCCAAAAATATCGTTTATTTTCATCAAAATCCCTGTTTTTAACCTAAAATATCGCTTATTTTCATAGAAATCCCTGTTTTTAACCCTAAAATATCGCTTATTTTCATGGAAATCCCTGTTTTTCCCCTAAAATATCGCTTATTTTCATAGAAATCCCTGTTTTTAACCCAAAAATATCGCTTATTTTCATCAAAATCCCTGTTTTTAACCCTAAAATATCGCTTATTTCCATCAAAATCCCTGTTTTTAACCTAAAATATCGCTTATTTTCATAGAAATCCCTGTTTTTCCCCTAAAATTTCGCGTATTTTCATCAAAATCCCTGTTTTTAACCTAAAATATCGCTTATTTTCATAGAAATCCCTGTTTTTCCCCTAAAATATCGCTTATTTTCATCAAAATCCCTGTTTTTAACCCAAAAATATCGCTTATTTTCATAGAAATCCCTGTTTTTAACCCGAAAATATCGCTTATTTTCATAGAAATCCCTGTTTTTAACCTAAAATATCGCTTATTTTCATAGAAATCCCTGTTTTTAACCCAAAAATATCGCTTATTTTCATGGAAATCCCTGTTTTTAACCCTAAAATATCGCTCATTTTCATAGAAATCCCTGTTTTTAACCCTAAAATATCGCTTATTTTCATGGAAATCCCTGTTTTTAACCCTAAAATATCGCTTATTTTCATCAAAATCCCTGTTTTTAACCTAAAATATCGCTTATTTTCATACAAATCCCTGTTTTTAACCCTAAAATATCGCTTATTTTCATAGAAATCCCTGTTTTTAACCCTAAAATTTCGCGTATTTCCATCAAAATCCCTGTTTTTAACCTAAAATATCGCTTATTTTCATAGAAATCCCTGTTTTTCCCCTAAAATATCGCTTATATTCATCAAAATCCCTGTTTTTAACCCAAAAATATCGCTTATTTTCATAGAAATCCCTGTTTTTCCCCTAAAATATCGCTTATTTTCATAGAAATCCCTGTTTTTAACCCTAAAATATCGCTTATTTTCATAGAAATCCCTGTTTTTAACACAAAAATATCGCTTATTTTCATCAAAATCCCTGTTTTTCCCCTTAAATATCGCTTATTTTCATAGAAATCCCTGTTTTTCCCCTAAAATATCGCTTATATTCATCAAAATCCCTGTTTTTAACCCAAAAATATCGCTTATTTTCATAGAAATCCCTGTTTTTAAACCAAAAATATCGCTTATTTTCATAGAAATCCCTGTTTTTAACCCTAAAATATCGCTTATTTTCATAGAAATCCCTGTTTTTAACACAAAAATATCGCTTATTTTCATCAAAATCCCTGTTTTTCCCCTTAAATATCGCTTATTTTCATCAAAATCCCTGTTTTTAACCCAAAAATATCTCTTATTTTCATGGAAATCCCTGTTTTTAACCCAAAAATATCGCTTATTTTCATGGAAATCCCTGTTTTTAACCCAAAAATATCGCTTATTTTCATGGAAATCCCTGTTTTTCCCCAAAAATATCGCTTATTTTCATGGAAATCCCTGTTTTTCCCCTAAAATATCGCTTATTTTCATAAAAATCCCTGTTTTTAACCCAAAAATATCGCTTATTTTCATAGAAATCCCTGTTTTTAACCCAAAAATATCGCTTATTTCCATCAAAATCCCTGTTTTTAACCTAAAATATCGCTTATTTTCATAGAAATCCCTGTTTTTCCCCTAAAATTTCGCGTATTTTCATCAAAATCCCTGTTTTTTAACCTAAAATATCGCTTATTTTCATAGAAATCCCTGTTTTTAACCCTAAAATATCGCTTATTTTCATCAAAATCCCTGTTTTTAACCCAAAAATATCGCTTATTTTCATAGAAATCCCTGTTTTTCCCCTAAAATATCGCTTATTTTCATAGAAATCCCTGTTTTTAACCCTAAAATATCGCTTATTTTCATAGAAATCCCTGTTTTTAACACAAAAATATCGCTTATTTTCATCAAAATCCCTGTTTTTCCCCTTAAATATCGCTTATTTTCATCAAAATCCCTGTTTTTAACCCAAAAATATCTCTTATTTTCATGGAAATCCCTGTTTTTAACCCAAAAATATCGCTTATTTTCATGGAAATCCCTGTTTTTAACCCAAAAATATCGCTTATTTTCATGGAAATCCCTGTTTTTCCCCTAAAATATCGCTTATTTTCATGGAAATCCCTGTTTTTCCCCTAAAATATCGCTTATTTTCATAAAAATCCCTGTTTTTAACCCAAAAATATCGCTTATTTTCATCAAAATCCCTGTTTTTAACCCAAAAATATCGCTTATTTCCATCAAAATCCCTGTTTTTAACCTAAAATATCGCTTATTTTCATAGAAATCCCTGTTTTTCCCCTAAAATTTCGCGTATTTTCATCAAAATCCCTGTTTTTAACCTAAAATATCGCTTATTTTCATAGAAATCCCTGTTTTTCCCCTAAAATATCGCTTATTTTCATCAAAATCCCTGTTTTTAACCCAAAAATATCGCTTATTTTCATAGAAATCCCTGTTTTTTCCCCTAAAATATCGCTTATTTTCATAGAAATCCCTGTTTTTAACCCTAAAATATCGCTTATTTTCATAGAAATCCCTGTTTTTAACACAAAAATATCGCTTATTTTCATCAAAATCCCTGTTTTTCCCCTTAAATATCGCTTATTTTCATCAAAATCCCTGTTTTTAACCCAAAAATATCTCTTATTTTCATGGAAATCCCTGTTTTTAACCCAAAAATATCGCTTATTTTCATGGAAATCCCTGTTTTTAACCCAAAAATATCGCTTATTTTCATGGAAATCCCTGTTTTTCCCCTAAAATATCGCTTATTTTCATAAAAATCCCTGTTTTTAACCCTAAAATATCGCTTATTTTCATAGAAATCCCTGTTTTTAACCCTAAAATATCGCTCATTTTCATAGAAATCCCTGTTTTTAACCCTAAAATATCGCTTATTTTCATCAAAATCCCTGTTTTTAACCCAAAAATATCGCATATTTTCATAGAAATCCCTGTTTTTAACCCAAAAATATCGTTTATTTTCATCAAAATCCCTGTTTTTAACCTAAAATATCGCTTATTTTCATAGAAATCCCTGTTTTTTAACAAAAATATCGCTTATTTTCATAGAAATCCCTGTTTTTCCCCTAAAATATCGCTTATTTTCATAGAAATCCCTGTTTTTAACCCAAAAATATCGCTTATTTTCATGGAAATCCCTGTTTTTAACCCTAAAATATCGCTCATTTTCATAGAAATCCCTGTTTTTAACCCTAAAATATCGCTTATTTTCATGGAAATCCCTGTTTTTAACCCTAAAATATCGCTTATTTTCATAGAAATCCCTGTCTTTCCCCTTAAACATTGCTTTGTTCTAGCAATGCGCCAGGCAGACACCGTTCTGCGCGTGCGGTAGACTGGCACCCTACTGCGCATGCGCTGCGCAGGCACCCTACTGCGCATGCGCTGCGCAGGCACCCTACTGCGCATGCGCTGCGCAGGCACCCTACTGCGCATGCGCTGCGCAGGCACCCTACTGCGCATGCGCTGCGCAGGCACCCTACTGCGCATGCGCTGCGCAGGCACCCTACTGCGCATGCGCTGCGCAGGCACCCTACTGCGCATGCGCTGCGCAGGCACCCTACTGCGCATGCGCTGCGCAGGCACCCTACTGCGCATGCGCTGCGCAGGCACCCTACTGCGCATGCGCTGCGCAGGCACCCTACTGCGCATGCGCTGCGCAGGCACCCTACTGCGCATGCGCTGCGCAGGCACCCTACTGCGCATGCGCTGCGCAGGCACCCTACTGCGCAGGCTGTTATTTTTCTCGGAAAGCCGTGTTTTTCACCTTAAATATCGCTTATTTTCATTGAAATCCCTGCTTTCAACCCTAATATATCGCTTATTTTCATAGAAATCCCTGTTTTTTAACCCAAAAATATCGCTTATTTTCATCAAAATCCCTGTTTTTAACCTAAAATATCGCTTATTTTCATACAAATCCCTGTTTTTAACCCTAAAATATCGCTTATTTTCATAGAAATCCCTGTTTTTAAACCCTAAAATATCGCTTATTTTCATAGAAATCCCTGTTTTTCCCCTAAAATTTCGCGTATTTTCATCAAAATCCCTGTTTTTAACCTTAAATATCGCTTATTTTCATAGAAATCCCTGTTTTTCCCCTAAAATATCGCTTATTTTCATAGAAATCCCTGTTTTTAACCCAAAAATATCGCTTATTTTCATAGAAATCCCTGTTTTTAACCCAAAAATATCGTTTATTTTCATCAAAATCCCTGTTTTTAACCTAAAATATCGCTTATTTTCATAGAAATCCCTGTTTTTAACCTAAAATATCGCTTATTTTCATAGAAATCCCTGTTTTTAACCCAAAAATATCGCTTATTTTTATGGAAATCCCTGTTTTTAACCCTAAAATATCGCTCATTTTCATAGAAATCCCTGTTTTTCCCCAAAAATATCGCTTATTTTCATGGAAATCCCTGTTTTTAACCCAAAAATATCGCATATTTTCATAGAAATCCCTGTTTTTAACCCAAAAATATCGTTTATTTTCATCAAAATCCCTGTTTTTAACCTAAAATATCGCTTATTTTCATAGAAATCCCTGTTTTTAACCCTAAAATATCGCTTATTTTCATGGAAATCCCTGTTTTTCCCCTAAAATATCGCTTATTTTCATAGAAATCCCTGTTTTTAACCCAAAAATATCGCTTATTTTCATCAAAATCCCTGTTTTTAACCCTAAAATATCGCTTATTTCCATCAAAATCCCTGTTTTTAACCTAAAATATCGCTTATTTTCATAGAAATCCCTGTTTTTCCCCTAAAATTTCGCGTAATTTTCATCAAAATCCCTGTTTTTTAACCTAAAATATCGCTTATTTTCATAGAAATCCCTGTTTTTTCCCCTAAAATATCGCTTATTTTCATCAAAATCCCTGTTTTTAACCCAAAAATATCGCTTATTTTCATAGAAATCCCTGTTTTTAACCCGAAAATATCGCTTATTTTCATAGAAATCCCTGTTTTTAACCTAAAATATCGCTTATTTTCATAGAAATCCCTGTTTTTAACCCAAAAATATCGCTTATTTTCATGGAAATCCCTGTTTTTAACCCTAAAATATCGCTCATTTTCATAGAAATCCCTGTTTTTAACCCTAAAATATCGCTTATTTTCATGGAAATCCCTGTTTTTAACCCTAAAATATCGCTTATTTTCATCAAAATCCCTGTTTTTAACCTAAAATATCGCTTATTTTCATACAAATCCCTGTTTTTAACCCTAAAATATCGCTTATTTTCATAGAAATCCCTGTTTTTTAACCCTAAAATTTCGCGTATTTCCATCAAAATCCCTGTTTTTAACCTAAAATATCGCTTATTTTCATAGAAATCCCTGTTTTTTCCCCTAAAATATCGCTTATATTCATCAAAATCCCTGTTTTTAACCCAAAAATATCGCTTATTTTCATAGAAATCCCTGTTTTTCCCCTAAAATATCGCTTATTTTCATAGAAATCCCTGTTTTTAACCCTAAAATATCGCTTATTTTCATAGAAATCCCTGTTTTTAACACAAAAATATCGCTTATTTTCATCAAAATCCCTGTTTTTCCCCTTAAATATCGCTTATTTTCATAGAAATCCCTGTTTTTCCCCTAAAATATCGCTTATATTCATCAAAATCCCTGTTTTTAACCCAAAAATATCGCTTATTTTCATAGAAATCCCTGTTTTTAAACCAAAAATATCGCTTATTTTCATAGAAATCCCTGTTTTTAACCCTAAAATATCGCTTATTTTCATAGAAATCCCTGTTTTTAACACAAAAATATCGCTTATTTTCATCAAAATCCCTGTTTTTCCCCTTAAATATCGCTTATTTTCATCAAAATCCCTGTTTTTAACCCAAAAATATCTCTTATTTTCATGGAAATCCCTGTTTTTAACCCAAAAATATCGCTTATTTTCATGGAAATCCCTGTTTTTAACCCAAAAATATCGCTTATTTTCATGGAAATCCCTGTTTTTCCCCAAAAATATCGCTTATTTTCATGGAAATCCCTGTTTTTCCCCCTAAAATATCGCTTATTTTCATAAAAATCCCTGTTTTTAACCCAAAAATATCGCTTATTTTCATAGAAATCCCTGTTTTTAACCCAAAAATATCGCTTATTTCCATCAAAATCCCTGTTTTTAACCTAAAATATCGCTTATTTTCATAGAAATCCCTGTTTTTCCCCTAAAATTTCGCGTATTTTCATCAAAATCCCTGTTTTTAACCTAAAATATCGCTTATTTTCATAGAAATCCCTGTTTTTAACCCTAAAATATCGCTTATTTTCATCAAAATCCCTGTTTTTAACCCAAAAATATCGCTTATTTTCATAGAAATCCCTGTTTTTTCCCCTAAAATATCGCTTATTTTCATAGAAATCCCTGTTTTTAACCCTAAAATATCGCTTATTTTCATAGAAATCCCTGTTTTTAACACAAAAATATCGCTTATTTTCATCAAAATCCCTGTTTTTCCCCTTAAATATCGCTTATTTTCATCAAAATCCCTGTTTTTAACCCAAAAATATCTCTTATTTTCATGGAAATCCCTGTTTTTAACCCAAAAATATCGCTTATTTTCATGGAAATCCCTGTTTTTAACCCAAAAATATCGCTTATTTTCATGGAAATCCCTGTTTTTCCCCTAAAATATCGCTTATTTTCATGGAAATCCCTGTTTTTCCCCTAAAATATCGCTTATTTTCATAAAAATCCCTGTTTTTAACCCAAAAATATCGCTTATTTTCATCAAAATCCCTGTTTTTAACCCAAAAATATCGCTTATTTCCATCAAAATCCCTGTTTTTAACCTAAAATATCGCTTATTTTCATAGAAATCCCTGTTTTTCCCCTAAAATTTCGCGTATTTTCATCAAAATCCCTGTTTTTAACCTAAAATATCGCTTATTTTCATAGAAATCCCTGTTTTTCCCCTAAAATATCGCTTATTTTCATCAAAATCCCTGTTTTTAACCCAAAAATATCGCTTATTTTCATAGAAATCCCTGTTTTTCCCCTAAAATATCGCTTATTTTCATAGAAATCCCTGTTTTTAACCCTAAAATATCGCTTATTTTCATAGAAATCCCTGTTTTTAACACAAAAATATCGCTTATTTTCATCAAAATCCCTGTTTTTCCCCTTAAATATCGCTTATTTTCATCAAAATCCCTGTTTTTAACCCAAAAATATCTCTTATTTTCATGGAAATCCCTGTTTTTAACCCAAAAATATCGCTTATTTTCATGGAAATCCCTGTTTTTAACCCAAAAATATCGCTTATTTTCATGGAAATCCCTGTTTTTCCCCTAAAATATCGCTTATTTTCATAAAAATCCCTGTTTTTAACCCTAAAATATCGCTTATTTTCATAGAAATCCCTGTTTTTAACCCTAAAATATCGCTCATTTTCATAGAAATCCCTGTTTTTAACCCTAAAATATCGCTTATTTTCATCAAAATCCCTGTTTTTAACCCAAAAATATCGCATATTTTCATAGAAATCCCTGTTTTTAACCCAAAAATATCGTTTATTTTCATCAAAATCCCTGTTTTTAACCTAAAATATCGCTTATTTTCATAGAAATCCCTGTTTTTAACAAAAATATCGCTTATTTTCATAGAAATCCCTGTTTTTCCCCTAAAATATCGCTTATTTTCATAGAAATCCCTGTTTTTAACCCAAAAATATCGCTTATTTTCATGGAAATCCCTGTTTTTAACCCTAAAATATCGCTCATTTTCATAGAAATCCCTGTTTTTAACCCTAAAATATCGCTTATTTTCATGGAAATCCCTGTTTTTAACCCTAAAATATCGCTTATTTTCATAGAAATCCCTGTCTTTCCCCTTAAACATTGCTTTGTTCTAGCAATGCGCCAGGCAGACACCGTTCTGCGCGTGCGGTAGACTGGCACCCTACTGCGCATGCGCTGCGCAGGCACCCTACTGCGCATGCGCTGCGCAGGCACCCTACTGCGCATGCGCTGCGCAGGCACCCTACTGCGCATGCGCTGCGCAGGCACCCTACTGCGCATGCGCTGCGCAGGCACCCTACTGCGCATGCGCTGCGCAGGCACCCTACTTGCGCATGCGCTGCGCAGGCACCCTACTGCGCATGCGCTGCGCAGGCACCCTACTGCGCATGCGCTGCGCAGGCACCCTACTGCGCATGCGCTGCGCAGGCACCCTACTGCGCATGCGCTGCGCAGGCACCCTACTGCGCATGCGCTGCGCAGGCACCCTACTGCGCATGCGCTGCGCAGGCACCCTACTGCGCAATGCGCTGCGCAGGCACCCTACTGCGCAGGCTGTTATTTTTCTCGGAAAGCCGTGTTTTTCACCTTAAATATCGCTTATTTTCATTGAAATCCCTGCTTTCAACCCTAATATATCGCTTATTTTCATAGAAATCCCTGTTTTTAACCCAAAAATATCGCTTATTTTCATCAAAATCCCTGTTTTTAACCTAAAATATCGCTTATTTTCATACAAATCCCTGTTTTTAACCCTAAAATATCGCTTATTTTCATAGAAATCCCTGTTTTTAACCCTAAAATATCGCTTATTTTCATAGAAATCCCTGTTTTTCCCCTAAAATTTCGCGTATTTTCATCAAAATCCCTGTTTTTAACCTTAAATATCGCTTATTTTCATAGAAATCCCTGTTTTTCCCCTAAAATATCGCTTATTTTCATAGAAATCCCTGTTTTTAACCCAAAAATATCGCTTATTTTCATAGAAATCCCTGTTTTTAACCCTAAAATATCGCTTATTTTCATAGAAATCCCTGTTTTTAACCTAAAATATCGCTTATTTTCATAGAAATCCCTGTTTTTTAACCCAAAAATATCGCTTATTTTCATGGAAATCCCTGTTTTTAACCCTAAAATATCGCTCATTTTCATCGAAATCCCTGTTTTTAACCCTAAAATATCGCTTATTTTCATGGAAATCCCTGTTTTTAACCCAAAAATATCGCATATTTTCATAGAAATCCCTGTTTTTAACCCAAAAATATCGTTTATTTTCATCAAAATCCCTGTTTTTAACCTAAAATATCGCTTATTTTCATAGAAATCCCTGTTTTTAACCCAAAAATATCGCTTATTTTTATGGAAATCCCTGTTTTTAACCCTAAAATATCGCTCATTTTCATGGAAATCCCTGTTTTTAACCCAAAAATATCGCATATTTTCATAGAAATCCCTGTTTTTAACCCAAAAATATCGTTTATTTTCATCAAAATCCCTGTTTTTAACCTAAAATATCGCTTATTTTCATAGAAATCCCTGTTTTTAACCCTAAAATATCGCTTATTTTCATAGAAATCCCTGTTTTTCCCCTAAAATATCGCTTATTTTCATAGAAATCCCTGTTTTTAACCCAAAAATATCGCTTATTTTCATGGAAATCCCTGTTTTTAACCCAAAAATATCGCTTATTTTCATAGAAATCCCTGTTTTTAACCCAAAAATATCGCTTATTTTCATGGAAATCCCTGTTTTTAACCCTAAAATATCGCTTATTTTCATCGAAATCCCTGTTTTTAACCCTAAAATATCGCTTATTTTCATCAAAATCCCTGTTTTTCCCCTAAAATATCGCTTATTTTCATAGAAATCCCTGTTTTTAACCCTAAAATATCGCTTATTTTCATAGAAATCCCTGTTTTTAACCCTAAAATATCGCTTATTTTCATCAAAATCCCTGTTTTTAACCTAAAATATCGCTTATTTTCATACAAATCCCTGTTTTTAACCCTAAAATATCGCTTATTTTCATAGAAATCCCTGTTTTTAACCCTAAAATATCGCTTATTTCCATCAAAATCCCTGTTTTTAACCTAAAATATCGCTTATTTTCATAGAAATCCCTGTTTTTTCCCCTAAAATTTCGCGTATTTTCATCAAAATCCCTGTTTTTAACCTAAAATATCGCTTATTTTCATAGAAATCCCTGTTTTTCCCCTAAAATATCGCTTATATTCATCAAAATCCCTGTTTTTAACCCAAAAATATCGCTTATTTTCATAGAAATCCCTGTTTTTCCCCTAAAATATCGCTTATTTTCATAGAAATCCCTGTTTTTAACCCTAAAATATCGCTTATTTTCATAGAAATCCCTGTTTTTAACCCTAAAATATCGCTTATTTTCATAGAAATCCCTGTTTTTCCCCTAAAATTTCGCGTAATTTTCATCAAAATCCCTGTTTTTAACCTAAAATATCGCTTATTTTCATAGAAATCCCTGTTTTTCCCCTAAAATATCGCTTATTTTCATCAAAATCCCTGTTTTTAACCCAAAAATATCGCTTATTTTCATAGAAATCCCTGTTTTTCCCCTAAAATATCGCTTATTTTCATAGAAATCCCTGTTTTTAACCCTAAAATATCGCTTATTTTCATAGAAATCCCTGTTTTTAACACAAAAATATCGCTTATTTTCATCAAAATCCCTGTTTTTCCCCTTAAATATCGCTTATTTTCATCAAAATCCCTGTTTTTAACCCAAAAATATCTCTTATTTTCATGGAAATCCCTGTTTTTAACCCAAAAATATCGCTTATTTTCATGGAAATCCCTGTTTTTAACCCAAAAATATCGCTTATTTTCATGGAAATCCCTGTTTTTCCCCAAAAATATCGCTTATTTTCATGGAAATCCCTGTTTTATCCCCTAAAATATCGCTTATTTTCATAAAAATCCCTGTTTTTAACCCAAAAATATCGCTTATTTTCATAGAAATCCCTGTTTTTAACCCAAAAATATCGCTTATTTTCATCAAAATCCCTGTTTTTAACCTAAAATATCGCTTATTTTCATAGAAATCCCTGTTTTTAACCCTAAAATATCGCTTATTTTCATAGAAATCCTGTTTTTCCCCTAAAATATCGCTTATTTTCATAGAAATCCCTGTTTTTAACCCAAAAATATCGCTTATTTTCATGGAAATCCCTGTTTTTAACCCTAAAATATCGCTCATTTCATAGAAATCCTGTTTTTAACCCTAAAATATCGCTTATTTTCATGGAAAACCCTGTTTTTAACCCTAAAATATCGCTTATTTTCATAGAAATCCCTGTCTTTCCCCTTAAACATTGCTTTGTTCTAGCAATGCGCCAGGCAGACACCGTTCTGCGCGTGCGGTAGACTGGCACCCTACTGCGCATGCGCTGCGCAGGCCACCCTACTGCGCATGCGCTGCGCAGGCACCCTACTGCGCATGCGCTGCGCAGGCCACCCTACTGCGCATGCGCTGCGCAGGCACCCCTACTGCGCATGCGCTGCGCAGGCACCCTACTGCGCATGCGCTGCGCAGGCACCCTACTGCGCATGCGCTGCGCAGGCACCCCTACTGCGCATGCGCTGCGCAGGCACCCTACTGCGCATGCGCTGCGCAGGCACCCTACTGCGCATGCGCTGCGCAGGCACCCTACTGCGCATGCGCTGCGCAGGCACCCTACTGCGCATGCGCTGCGCAGGCACCCTACTGCGCATGCGCTGCGCAGGCACCCTACTGCGCAGGCTGTTATTTTTCTCGGAAAGCCGTGTTTTTCACCTTAAATATCGCTTATTTTCATTGAAATCCCTGCTTTCAACCCTAATATATCGCTTATTTTCATAGAAATCCCTGTTTTTAACCCAAAAATATCGCTTATTTTCATCAAAATCCCTGTTTTTAACCTAAAATATCGCTTATTTTCATACAAATCCCTGTTTTAACCCTAAAATATCGCTTATTTTCATAGAAATCCCTGTTTTTAACCCTAAAATATCGCTTATTTTCATAGAAATCCCTGTTTTTCCCCTAAAATTTCGCGTATTTCATCAAAATCCCTGTTTTTAACCTTAAATATCGCTTATTTTCATAGAAATCCCTGTTTTTCCCCTAAAATATCGCTTATTTTTCATAGAAATCCCTGTTTTTAACCAAAAATATCGCTTATTTTCATAGAAATCCCTGTTTTTAACCCTAAAATATCGCTTATTTTCATAGAAATCCCTGTTTTTAACCTAAAATATCGCTTATTTTCATAGAAATCCCTGTTTTTAAACCCAAAAATATCGCTTATTTTTATGGAAATCCCTGTTTTTAACCCTAAAATATCGCTCATTTTCATAGAAATCCCTGTTTTTTCCCCAAAAATATCGCTTATTTTCATGGAAATCCCTGTTTTTAACCCCAAAAATATCGCATATTTTCATAGAAATCCCTGTTTTTTAACCCAAAAATATCGTTTATTTTCATCAAAATCCTGTTTTTAACCTAAAATATCGCTTATTTTCATAGAAATCCCTGTTTTTAACCCTAAAATATCGCTTATTTTCATGGAAATCCCTGTTTTTCCCCTAAAATATCGCTTATTTTCATAGAAATCCCTGTTTTCTAACCCTAAAATATCGCTTATTTCCATCAAAATCCCTGGTTTTTAACCTAAAATATCGCTTATTTTCATAGAAATTCCCTGTTTTTCCCCTAAAATTTCGCGTATTTTCATCAAAATCCTGTTTTTAACCTAAAATATCGCTTATTTTCATAGAAATCCCTGTTTTTTCCCCTAAAATATCGCTTATTTTCATCAAAATCCCTGTTTTTAACCCAAAATATCGCTTATTTTCATAGAAATCCCTGTTTTTAACCCGAAAATATCGCTTATTTTCATAGAAATCCCTGTTTTTAACCTAAAATATCGCTTATTTTCATAGAAATCCCTGTTTTTAACCCAAAAATATCGCTTATTTTCATGAAATCCCTGTTTTTTAACCTAAAATATCGCTCATTTTCATAGAAATCCCTGTTTTTAACCCTAA
Source organism: Lagopus muta (assembly GCF_023343835.1). Lineage (NCBI taxonomy): Eukaryota > Metazoa > Chordata > Aves > Galliformes > Phasianidae > Lagopus > Lagopus muta. The sequence goes on from NW_026040188.1 coordinate 41,422, forward strand.
AATATCGCTTATTTTCATGGAAATCCCTGTTTTTAACCCTAAAATATCGCTTATTTTCATCAAAATCCCTGTTTTTAACCTAAAATATCGCTTATTTCATACAAATCCCTGTTTTTAACCCTAAAATATCGCTTATTTTCATAGAAATCCCTGTTTTTAACCCTAAAATTTCGCGTATTTCCATCAAAATCCCTGTTTTTAACCTAAAATATCGCTTATTTTTCATAGAAATCCCTGTTTTTCCCCTAAAATATCGCTTATATTCATCAAAATCCCTGTTTTTAACCCAAAAATATCGCTTATTTTCATAGAAATCCCTGTTTTTCCCCTAAAATATCGCTTATTTTCATAGAAATCCTGTTTTTAACCCTAAAATATCGCTTATTTTCATAGAAATCCCTGTTTTTAACACAAAAATATCGCTTATTTTCATCAAAATCCCTGTTTTTCCCCTTAAATATCGCTTATTTTCATAGAAATCCCTGTTTTTCCCCTAAAATATCGCTTATATTCATCAAAATCCCTGTTTTTAACCCAAAAATATCGCTTATTTTCATAGAAATCCCTGTTTTTAACCAAAAATATCGCTTATTTCATAGAAATCCCTGTTTTTAACCCTAAAATATCGCTTATTTTCATAGAAATTCCCTGTTTTTAACACAAAAATATCGCTTATTTTCATCAAAATCCCTGTTTTTCCCCTTAAATATCGCTTATTTTCATCAAAATCCCTGTTTTTAACCCAAAAATATCTCTTATTTTCATGGAAATCCCTGTTTTTAACCCAAAAATATCGCTTATTTTCATGGAAATCCCTGTTTTTAACCCAAAAATATCGCTTATTTTCATGGAAATCCCTGTTTTTCCCCAAAAATATCGCTTATTTTCATGGAAATCCCTGTTTTCCCCTAAAATATCGCTTATTTTCATAAAAATCCCTGTTTTTAACCCAAAAATATCGCTTATTTTCATAGAAATCCCTGTTTTTAACCAAAAATATCGCTTATTTCCATCAAAATCCCTGTTTTTAACCTAAAATATCGCTTATTTTCATAGAAATCCCTGTTTTTTCCCCTAAAATTTCGCGTATTTTCATCAAAATCCCTGTTTTTAACCTAAAATATCGCTTATTTTCATAGAAATCCCTGTTTTTAACCCTAAAATATCGCTTATTTTCATCAAAATCCCTGTTTTTAACCCAAAAATATCGCTTATTTTCATAGAAATCCCTGTTTTTCCCCTAAAATATCGCTTATTTTCATAGAAATCCCTGTTTTTAACCCTAAAATATCGCTTATTTTCATAGAAATCCCTGTTTTTAACACAAAAATATCGCTTATTTTCATCAAAATCCTGTTTTTCCCCTTAAATATCGCTTATTTTCATCAAAATCCCTGTTTTTAACCCAAAAATATCTCTTATTTTCATGGAAATCCCTGTTTTTAACCCAAAAATATCGCTTATTTTCATGGAAATCCCTGTTTTTAACCCAAAAATATCGCTTATTTTCATGGAAATCCCTGTTTTTCCCCTAAAATATCGCTTATTTTCATGGAAATCCCCTGTTTTTCCCCTAAAATATCGCTTATTTTCATAAAAATCCCTGTTTTTAACCCAAAAATATCGCTTATTTTCATCAAAATCCCTGTTTTTAACCCAAAAATATCGCTTATTTCCATCAAAATCCCTGTTTTTAACCTAAAATATCGCTTATTTTCATAAGGAAATCCCTGTTTTTTCCCCTAAAATTTCGCGTATTTTCATCAAAATCCCTGTTTTTAACCTAAAATATCGCTTATTTTCATAGAAATCCCTGTTTTTCCCCTAAAATATCGCTTATTTTCATCAAAATCCCTGTTTTTAACCCAAAAATATCGCTTATTTTCATAGAAATCCCTGTTTTTCCCCTAAAATATCGCTTATTTTCATAGAAATCCCTGTTTTTAACCCTAAAATATCGCTTATTTTCATAGAAATCCCTGTTTTTAACACAAAAATATCGCTTATTTTCATCAAAATCCCTGTTTTTCCCCTTAAATATCGCTTATTTTCATCAAAATCCCTGTTTTTAACCCAAAAATATCTCTTATTTTCATGGAAATCCCTGTTTTTAACCCAAAAATATCGCTTATTTTCATGGAAATCCCTGTTTTTAACCCAAAAATATCGCTTATTTTCATGGAAATCCCTGTTTTTCCCCTAAAAATATCGCTTATTTTCATAAAAATCCCTGTTTTTAACCCTAAAATATCGCTTATTTTCATAGAAATCCCTGTTTTAACCCTAAAATATCGCTCATTTTCATAGAAATCCCTGTTTTTACCCTAAAATATCGCTTATTTTCATCAAAATCCCTGTTTTTAACCCAAAAATATCGCATATTTTCATAGAAATCCCTGTTTTTAACCCAAAAATATCGTTTATTTTCATCAAAATCCCTGTTTTTTAACCTAAAATATCGCTTATTTTCATAGAAATCCCTGTTTTTAACAAAAAATATCGCTTATTTTCATGGAAATCCCTGTTTTTAACCCTAAAATATCGCTCATTTTCATAGAAATCCCTGTTTTTAACCCTAAAATATCGCTTATTTTCATGGAAATCCCTGTTTTTAACCCAAAAATATCGCATATTTTCATAGAAATCCCTGTTTTTAACCCAAAAATATCGTTTATTTTCATCAAAATCCCTGTTTTTAACCTAAAATATCGCTTATTTTCATAGAAATCCCTGTTTTTAACCCTAAAATATCGCTTATTTTCCATAGAAATCCCTGTTTTTCCCCTAAAATATCGCTTATTTTCATAGAAATCCCTGTTTTTAACCCAAAAATATCGCTTATTTTCATGGAAATCCCTGTTTTTAACCCAAAAATATTGCTTATTTTCATAGAAATCCCTGTTTTTAACCCAAAAATATCGCTTATTTTTCATGGAAATCCCTGTTTTTAACCCTAAAATATCGCTTATTTTTCATCGAAATCCCTGTTTTTAACCCTAAAATATCGCTTATTTTCATCAAAATCCCTGTTTTTCCCCTAAAATATCGCTTATTTTCATAGAAATCCCTGTTTTTAACCCTAAAATATCGCTTATTTTCATAGAAATCCCTGTTTTTAACCCTAAAATATCGCTTATTTCCATCAAAATCCCTGTTTTTTAACCTAAAATATCGCTTATTTTCATAGAAATCCCTGTTTTTTCCCCTAAAATTTCGCGTATTTTCATCAAAATCCCTGTTTTTACCTAAAATATCGCTTATTTTCATAGAAATCCCTGTTTTTCCCCTAAAATATCGCTTATATTCATCAAAATCCCTGTTTTTAACCCAAAAATATCGCTTATTTTCATAGAAATCCCTGTTTTTTCCCCTAAAATATCGCTTATATTCATCAAAATCCCTGTTTTTAACCCAAAAATATCGCTTATTTTCATAGAAATCCCTGTTTTTTAACACAAAAATATCGCTTATTTTCATCAAAATCCCTGTTTTTAAACCAAAAATATCGCTTATTTTCATAGAAATCCCTGTTTTTCCCCTAAAATATCGCTTATATTCATCAAAATCCCTGTTTTTAACCCAAAAATATCGCTTATTTTCATAGAAATCCCTGTTTTTCCCCTAAAATATCGCTTATTTTCATAGAAATCCCTGTTTTTAACCCTAAAATATCGCTTATTTTCATAGAAATCCCTGTTTTTAACACAAAAATATCGCTTATTTTCATCAAAATCCCTGTTTTTCCCCTTAAATATCGCTTATTTTCATCAAAATCCCTGTTTTTAACCCAAAAATATCTCTTATTTTCATGGAAATCCCTGTTTTTAACCCAAAAATATCGCTTATTTTCATGGAAATCCCTGTTTTTAACCCAAAAATATCGCTTATTTTCATGGAAATCCCTGTTTTTCCCCAAAAATATCGCTTATTTTCATGGAAATCCCTGTTTTTCCCCTAAAATATCGCTTATTTTCATAAAAATCCCTGTTTTTAACCCAAAAATATCGCTTATTTTCATAGAAATCCCTGTTTTTAACCCAAAAATATCGCTTATTTCCATCAAAATCCCTGTTTTTAACCTAAAATATCGCTTATTTTCATACAAATCCCTGTTTTTAACCCTAAAATATCGCTTATTTTCATAGAAATCCCTGTTTTTAACCCTAAAATTTCGCGTATTTCCATCAAAATCCCTGTTTTTAACCCAAAAATATCGCTTATTTTCATGGAAATCCCTGTTTTTCCCCTAAAATATCGCTTATTTTCATAAAAATCCCTGTTTTTAACCCTAAAATATCGCTTATTTTCATAGAAATCCCTGTTTTTAACCCTAAAATATCGCTCATTTTCATAGAAATCCCTGTTTTTAACCCTAAAATATCGCTTATTTTCATGGAAATCCCTGTTTTTCCCCTAAAATATCGCTTATTTTCATAAAAATCCCTGTTTTTAACCCAAAAATATCGCTTATTTTCATCAAAATCCCTGTTTTTAACCCTAAAATATCGCTTATTTTCATCAAAATCCCTGTTTTTAACCTAAAATATCGCTTATTTTCATAGAAATCCCTGTTTTTTCCCCTAAAATTTCGCGTATTTTCATCAAAATCCCTGTTTTTAACCTAAAATATCGCTTATTTTCATAGAAATCCCTGTTTTTCCCCTAAAATATCGCTTATTTTCATCAAAATCCCTGTTTTTAACCCAAAAATATCGCTTATTTTCATAGAAATCCCTGTTTTTCCCCTAAATTTTGGCTTATTTTCATAGAAATCCCTGTTTTTAACCCTAAAATATCGCTTATTTTCATAGAAATCCCTGTTTTTAACACAAAAATATCGCTTATTTTCATCAAAATCCCTGTTTTTCCCCTTAAATATCGCTTATTTTCATCAAAATCCCTGTTTTTAACCCAAAAATATCTCTTATTTTCATGGAAATCCCTGTTTTTAACCCAAAAATATCGCTTATTTTCATGGAAATCCCTGTTTTTTAACCCAAAAATATCGCTTATTTTCATGGAAATCCCTGTTTTTCCCCAAAAATATCGCTTATTTTCATAGAAATCCCTGTTTTTCCCCTAAAATATCGCTTATTTTCATAAAAATCCCTGTTTTTAACCCAAAAATATCGCTTATTTTCATCAAAATCCCTGTTTTTAACCCAAAAATATCGCTTATTTCCATCAAAATCCCTGTTTTTAACCTAAAATATCGCTTATTTTCATAGAAATCCCTGTTTTTCCCCCTAAAATTTCGCGTATTTTCATCAAAATCCCTGTTTTTAACCTAAAATATCGCTTATTTTCATAGAAATCCCTGTTTTTTCCCCTAAAATATCGCTTATTTTCATCAAAATCCCTGTTTTTAACCCAAAAATATCGCTTATTTTCATAGAAATCCCTGTTTTTCCCCTAAAATATCGCTTATTTTCATAGAAATCCCTGTTTTTAACCCTAAAATATCGCTTATTTTCATAGAAATCCCTGTTTTTAACACAAAAATATCGCTTATTTTCATCAAAATCCCTGTTTTTCCCCTTAAATATCGCTTATTTTCATCAAAATCCCTGTTTTTAACCCAAAAATATCTCTTATTTTCATGGAAATCCCTGTTTTTAACCCAAAAATATCGCTTATTTTCATGGAAATCCCTGTTTTTAACCCAAAAATATCGCTTATTTTCATGGAAATCCCTGTTTTTCCCCTAAAATATCGCTTATTTTCATAAAAATCCATGTTTTTAACCCAAAAATATCGCTTATTTTCATAGAAATCCCTGTTTTTAACCCAAAAATATCGCTTATTTTCATCAAAATCCCTGTTTTTAACCTAAAATATCGCTTATTTTCATAGAAATCCCTGTTTTTAACCCTAAAATATCGCTTATTTTCATCGAAATCCCGTTTTTTAACCCTTAAATATCGCTTATTTTCATAGAAATCCCTGTTTTTTCCCCTTAAACATCCCTTATTTTCGTCGAAATCCCTGCTTTCAACCCTAATATATCGCTTATTTTCATAGAAATCCCTGTTTTTAACCCAAAAATATCGCTTATTTTCATGGAAATCCCTGTTTTTAACCCAAAAATATCGCTTATTTTCATAGAAATCCCTGTTTTTAACCCTAAAATATCGCTTATTTCCATCAAAATCCCTGTTTTTAACCTAAAATATCGCTTATTTTCATACAAATCCCTGTTTTTAACCCTAAAATATCGCTTATTTTCATAGAAATCCCTGTTTTTAACCTAAAATATCGCTTATTTTCATACAAATCCCTGTTTTTAACCCTAAAATATCGCTTATTTTCATCAAAATCCCTGTTTTTAACCTAAAATATCGCTCATTTTCATCGAAATCCCTGTTTTTAACCCTAAAATATCGCTTATTTTCATGGAAATCCCTGTTTTTAACCCAAAAATATCGCTTATTTTCATAGAAATCCCTGTCTTTCCCCTTAAACATTGCTTTGTTCTAGCAATGCGCCAGGCAGACACCGTTCTGCGCGTGCGGTAGACTGGCACCCTACTGCGCATGCGCTGCGCGGGCACCCTACTGCGCATGCGCTGCGCGGGCACCCTACTGCGCATGCGCTGCGCGGGCACCCTACTGCGCATGCGCTGCGCGGGCACCCTACTGCGCATGCGCTGCGCGGGCACCCTACTGCGCATGCGCTGCGCGGGCACCCTACTGCGCATGCGCTGCGCGGGCACCCTACTGCGCATGCGCTGCGCAGGCACCCTACTGCGGAGGCTGTTATTTTTCTCGGAAAGCCGTGTTTTTCACCTTAAATATCGCTTATTTTCATTGAAATCCCTGCTTTCAACCCTAATATATCGCTTATTTTCATAGAAATCCCTGTTTTTAACCCTAAAATATCGCTTATTTTCATCGAAATCCCGTTTTTTAACCCTTAAATATCGCTTATTTTCATAGAAATCCCATTTTTTCCCCTTAAACATCCCTTATTTTCGTCGAAATCCCTGCTTTCAACCCTAATATATCGCTTATTTTCATAGAAATCCCTGTTTTTAACCCAAAAATATCGCTTATTTTCATGGAAATCCCTGTTTTTAACCCAAAAATATCGCTTATTTTCATAGAAATCCCTGTTTTTAACCCTAAAATATCGCTTATTTTCATAGAAATCCCTGTTTTTAACCCTAAAATATCGCTTATTTTCATAGAAATCCCTTTTTTTAACCCTAAAATATCGCTTATTTTCATCAAAATCCCTGTTTTTAACCTAAAATATCGCTTATTTTCATAGAAATCCCTGTTTTTAACCCTAAAATATCGCTTATTTTCATAGAAATCTCTGTTTTTAACCCTAAAATATCGCTTATTTTCATCAAAATCCCTGTTTTTAACCTAAAATATCGCTTATTTTCATACAAATCCCTGTTTTTAACCCTAAAATATCGCTTATTTTCATCAAAATCCCTGTTTTTAACCCAAAAATATCGCTTATTTTCATAGAAATCCCTGTTTTTAACCTAAAATATCGCTTATTTTCATAGAAATCCCTGTTTTTCCCCTAAAATATCGCTTATTTTCATCAAAATCCCTGTTTTTAACCCAAAAATATCGCTTATTTTCATCAAAATCCCTGTTTTTAACCTAAAATATCGCTTATTTTCATAGAAATCCCTGTTTTTAACCCTAAAATATCGCTTATTTTCATAGAAATCCCTGTTTTTAACACAAAAATATCGCTTATTTTCATCGAAATCCCTGTTTTTCCCCTAAAATATCGCTTATTTTCATCAAAATCCCTGTTTTTAACCCAAAAATATCGCTTGTTTTCATAGAAATCCCTGTTTTTAACCCAAAAATATCACTTATTTTCATAGAAATCCCTGTTTTTAACCCAAAAATATCGCTTATTTTCATAGAAATCTCTGTTTTTCCCCTTAAAATATCGCTTATTTTCATGGAAATCCCTGTTTTTAACCCAAAAATATTGCTTATTTTCATGGAAATCCCTGTTTTTCCCCTAAAATATCGCTTATTTTCATCAAAATCCCTGTTTTTCCCCTTAAATATCACTTATTTTCATAGAAATCCCTGTTTTTAACCCAAAAATATTGCTTATTTTCATAGAAATTCCTGGTTTTAACCCAAAAATATCGATTATTTTCATGGAAATCCCTGTTTTTAACCTAAAATATCGCTTATTTTCATGGAAATCCCTGTTTTTAACCCAAAAATATCGCTTATTTTCATCAAAATCCCTGTTTTTAACCCAAAAATATCGCTTATTTTCATGGAAATCCCTGTTTTTAACCCAAAAATATTGCTTATTTTCATAGAAATCCCTGTTTTTCCCCTAAAATATTGCTTATTTTCATAGAAATCCCTGTTTTTAAACCAAAAATATCGCTTATTTTCTAAGAAATCCCTGTTTTTCCCCTAAAATATCGCTTATTTTCATAGAAATCCCTGTTTTTAACCTAAAATATCGCTTATTTTCATAGAAATCCCTGTTTTTAACCCAAAAATATCGATTATTTTCATCAAAATCCCTGTTTTTAACCCAAAAATATCGCTTATTTTCATGGAAATCCCTGTTTTTCCCCTAAAATATCGCTTATTTTCATGGAAATCCCTGTTTTTAACCCAAAAATATCGCTTATTTTCATAGAAATCCCTGTTTTTAACCCTAAAATATCGCTTATTTTCATGGAAATCCCTGTTTTTCCCCTAAAATATCGCTTATTTTCATAGAAATCCCTGTTTTTAACCCAAAAATATCGCTTATTTTCATGGAAATCCCTGTTTTTAACCCAAAAATATCGCTTATTTTCATGGAAATCCCTGTTTTTCCCCTAAAATATCGCTTATTTTCATAGAAATCCACGTTTTTAACCCAAAAATATCGCTTATTTTCATAGAAATCCCTGTTTTTAACCCAAAAATATTGCTTATTTTCATAGAAATCCCTGTTTTTAACCCTAAAATATCTATTTCTATATTCTATTATATATTCTATATTCTATTCTATATTCTATTCTATATATATCTATATTCTATTTCTATGAAAATAAGCGATATTTTTGGGTTAAAAACAGGGATTTCTATGAAAATAAGCGATATTTTTGGGTTAAAAACAGGAATTTCCATGAAAATAAGCGATATTTTTGGGTTAAAAACAGGGATTTCTATGAAAATAAGCGATATTTTTGGGTTAAAAACAGGGATTTCCATGAAAATAAGCGATATTTTTGGGTTAAAAACAGGGATTTCTATGAAAATAAGCAATATTTAAGGTTAAAAACAGGGATTTTGATGAAAATAAGCGATATTTTAGGATAAAAACACGGGTTTCTATGAAAATAAGCGATATTTAAGGGGAAAAACAGGGATTTCTATGAAAATAAGCGATATTTTTGCGTTAAAAACAAGGATTTCTATGAAAATAAGCGATATTTTTGGTTAAAAACAGGGATTTCTATGAAAATAAGCGATATTTAAGGTTAAAAACAGGGATTTCTATGAAAATAAGCGATATTTTAGGTTAAAAACAGGGATTTCTATGAAAATAAGCGATATTTTAGGGGAAAAAACAGGGATTTCTATGAAAATAAGGGATATTTTAGGGTTAAAAACAGGGATTTCTATGAAAATAAGCGATATTTAAGGTTAAAAACAGGGATTTCTATGAAAATAAGCGATATTTAAGGTTAAAAACAGGGATTTCTATGAAAATAAGCGATATTTAAGGTTAAAAACAGGGATTTCTATGAAAATAAGCGATATTTTAGGGGAAAAACAGGGATTTCTATGAAAATAAGCGATATTTTAGGTTAAAAACAGGGATTTCTATGAAAATAAGCGATATTTAAGGTTAAAAACAGGGATTTCTATGAAAATAAGCGATATTTAAGGTTAAAAACAGGGATTTCTATGAAAATAAGCGATATTTTAGGGGAAAAACAGGGATTTCTATGAAAATAAGCGATATTTAAGGTTAAAAACAGGGATTTCTATGAAAATAAGCGATATTTTTGGGTTAAAAACAGGGATTTCTATGAAAATAAGCGATATTTAAGGTTAAAAACAGGGATTTCTATGAAAATAAGCGATATTTTAGGGGAAAAACAGGGATTTCCATGAAAATAAGCGATATTTTTGGGTTAAAAACAGGGATTTCTATGAAAATAAGCGATATTTTTGGGTTAAAAACAGGGATTTCGATGAAAATAAGCGATATTTTAGGTTAAAAACAGGGATTTCTATGAAAATAAGCGATATTTTTGGTTTAAAAACAGGGATTTCTATGAAAATAAGCGATATTTAAGGTTAAAAACAGGGATTTCCATGAAAATAAGCAATATTTAAGGTTAAAAACAGGGATTTCGATGAAAATAAGCGATGTTTTTGGGTTAAAAACAGGGATTTCTATGAAAATAAGCGATATTTTTGGGTTAAAAACAGGGATTTCCATGAAAATAAGCGATATTTTTGAGTTAAAAACAGGGATTTCCATGAAAATAAGCGATATTTTTGGGAAAAACAGGGATTTCTATGAAAATAAGCGATATTTTTGGGTTAAAAACAGGGATTTTGATGAAAATAAGCGATATTTTAGGGGAAAAACAGGGATTTCTATGAAAATAAGTGATATTTTTGGGTTAAAAACAGGGATTTCCATGAAAATAAGCGATATTTTTGGGTTAAAAACATGGATTTCAATGAAAATAAGCGATATTTATGGGGAAAAACAGGGATTTCTATGAAAATAAGCGATATTTTAGGGTTAAAAACAGGGATTTCTATGAAAATAAGCGATATTTTAGGGTTAAAAACAGGGATTTCTATGAAAATAAGCGATATTTTACGGGAAAAACAGGGATTTCTATGAAAATAAGCGATATTTTAGGGGAAAAACAGGGATTTCTATGAAAATAAGCGATATTTTAGGGGAAAAAACAGGGATTTCTATGAAAATAAGCAATATTTAAGGTTAAAAACAGGGATTTTGATGAAAATAAGCGATATTTAAGGGGAAAAAACAGGGATTTCGATGAAAATAAGCGATATTTTAGGGTTAAAAACAGGGATTTCGATGAAAATAAGCAATATTTTTGGGTTTAAAAACAGGGATTTCCATGAAAATAAGCGATATTTTTGGGTTAAAAACAGGGATTTCTATGAAAATAAGCGATATTTTTGGGTTAAAAACAGGGATTTCCATGAAAATAAGCGATATTTTTGGGTTAAAAACAGGGATTTCTATGAAAATAAGCAATATTTAAGGTTAAAAACAGGGATTTTGATGAAAATAAGCGATATTTTAGGATAAAAACACGGGTTTCTATGAAAATAAGCGATATTTAACGGGAAAAACAGGGATTTCTATGAAAATAAGCGATATTTTTGCGTTAAAAACAAGGATTTCTATGAAAATAAGCGATATTTTTGGGTTAAAAACAGGGATTTCTATGAAAATAAGCGATATTTAAGGTTAAAAACAGGGATTTCTATGAAAATAAGCGATATTTTAGGTTAAAAAACAGGGATTTCTATGAAAATAAGCGATATTTTAGGGGAAAAACAGGGATTTCTATGAAAATAAGCGATATTTTAGGGTTTAAAAACAGGGATTTCTATGAAAATAAGCGATATTTAAGGTTAAAAACAGGGATTTCTATGAAAATAAGCGATATTTAAGGTTAAAAACAGGGATTTCTATGAAAATAAGCGATATTTAAGGTTAAAAAACAGGGATTTCTATGAAAATAAGCGATATTTTAGGGGAAAAACAGGGATTTCTATGAAAATAAGCGATATTTTAGGTTAAAAACAGGGATTTCTATGAAAATAAGCGATATTTAAGGTTAAAAACAGGGATTTCTATGAAAATAAGCGATATTTAAGGTTAAAAACAGGGATTTCTATGAAAATAAGCGATATTTTAGGGGAAAAACAGGGATTTCTATGAAAATAAGCGATATTTTAGGGTTAAAAACAGGGATTTCTATGAAAATAAGCGATATTTTAGGGTTAAAAACAGGGATTTCTATGAAAATAAGCGATATTTAAGGTTAAAAACAGGGATTTCTATGAAAATAAGCGATATTTTTTGGTTTAAAAACAGGGATTTCTATGAAAATAAGCGATATTTAAGGTTAAAAACAGGGATTTCCATGAAAATAAGCAATATTTAAGGTTAAAAACAGGGATTTCGATGAAAATAAGCGATGTTTTTGGGTTAAAAACAGGGATTTCTATGAAAATAAGCGATATTTTTGGGGTTAAAAACAGGGATTTCCATGAAAATAAGCGATATTTTTGAGTTAAAAAACAGGGATTTCCATGAAAATAAGCGATATTTTTTGGGAAAAACAGGGATTTCTATGAAAATAAGCGATATTTTTGGGTTAAAAACAGGGATTTTGATGAAAAATAAGCGATATTTTAGGGGAAAAAACAGGGATTTCTATGAAAATAAGTGATATTTTTGGGTGTAAAAACAGGGATTTCCATGAAAATAAGCGATTATTTTTGGGTTAAAAAACATGGATTTCAATGAAAATAAGCGATATTTATGGGGAAAAACACAGGGATTTTCTATGAAAATAAGCAATATTTTAGGGTTAAAAACAGGGATTTCTATGAAAATAAGCGATATTTTAGGGTTAAAAAACAGGGATTTCTATGAAAATAAGCGATATTTTACGGGAAAAAACAGGGATTTCTATGAAAAATAAGCGATATTTTTAGGGGAAAAAACAGGGATTTCTATGAAAATAAGCGATATTTTAGGGTTAAAAACAGGGGATTTCTATGAAAATAAGCAATATTTAAGGTTAAAAACAGGGATTTTGATGAAAATAAGCGATATTTAAGGGGAAAAACAGGGATTTCGATGAAAATAAGCGATATTTTTGGGTTAAAAAACAGGGATTTCTATGAAAATAAGCGATATTTTTGGGTTAAAAACAGGGATTTCCATGAAAATAAGCGATATTTTTGGGTTAAAAACAGGGATTTCTATGAAAATAAGCAATATTTAAGGTTAAAAACAGGGATTTTTGATGAAAATAAGCGATATTTTAGGATAAAAACACGGGTTTCTATGAAAATAAGCAATATTTAAGGGGAAAAAACAGGGATTTCTATGAAAATAAGCGATATTTTTGCGTTAAAAACAAGGATTTCTATGAAAATAAGCGATATTTTTGGGTTAAAAACAGGGATTTCTATGAAAATAAGCGATATTTAAGGTTAAAAACAGGGATTTCTATGAAAATAAGCGATATTTTAGGTTAAAAACAGGGATTTCTATGAAAATAAGCGATATTTTAGGGGAAAAAACAGGGATTTCTATGAAAATAAGCGATATTTTAGGGTTAAAAACAGGGATTTCTATGAAAATAAGCGATATTTAAGGTTAAAAACAGGGATTTCTATGAAAATAAGCGATATTTAAGGTTAAAAACAGGGATTTCTATGAAAATAAGCGATATTTTAGGGGGAAAAACAGGGATTTCCATGAAAATAAGCGATATTTTAGGTTAAAAACAGGGATTTCTATGAAAATAAGCGATATTTAAGGTTAAAAACAGGGATTTCTATGAAAATAAGCGATATTTTAGGGTTAAAAACAGGGATTTCTATGAAAATAAGCGATATTTTAGGGGAAAAAACAGGGATTTCTATGAAAATAAGCGATATTTTAGGGGAAAAACAGGGATTTCTATGAAAATAAGCGATATTTTAGGGGAAAAACAGGGATTTCTATGAAAATAAGCAATATTTAAGGTTAAAAACAGGGATTTTGATGAAAATAAGCGATATTTAAGGGGAAAAACAGGGATTTCGATGAAAATAAGCGATATTTTTGGGTTAAAAACAGGGATTTCGATGAAAATAAGCGATATTTTTGGGTTAAAAACAGGGATTTCCATGAAAATAAGCGATATTTTTGGGTTAAAAACAGGGATTTCTATGAAAATAAGCGATATTTTTGGGTTAAAAACAGGGATTTCCATGAAAATAAGCGATATTTTTGGGTTAAAAACAGGGATTTCTATGAAAATAAGCAATATTTAAGGTTAAAAACAGGGATTTTGATGAAAATAAGCGATATTTTAGGATAAAAACACGGGTTTCTATGAAAATAAGCGATATTTAAGGGGAAAAACAGGGATTTCTATGAAAATAAGCGATATTTTTGCGTTAAAAACAAGGATTTCTATGAAAATAAGCGATATTTTTGGGTTAAAAACAAGGATTTCTATGAAAATAAGCGATATTTAAGGTTAAAAACAGGGATTTCTATGAAAATAAGCGATATTTTAGGTTAAAAACAGGGATTTCTATGAAAATAAGCGATATTTTAGGGGAAAAACAGGGATTTCTATGAAAATAAGCGATATTTTAGGGTTAAAAACAGGGATTTCTATGAAAATAAGCGATATTTAAGGTTAAAAACAGGGATTTCTATGAAAATAAGCGATATTTAAGGTTAAAAACAGGGATTTCTATGAAAATAAGCGATATTTTAGGGGAAAAAACAGGGATTTCTATGAAAATAAGCGATATTTAAGGTTAAAAACAGGGATTTCTATGAAAATAAGCGATATTTTAGGGGAAAAACAGGGATTTCTATGAAAATAAGCGATATTTTAGGGGAAAAACAGGGATTTCTATGAAAATAAGCGATATTTTTGGGTTAAAAACAGGGATTTCCATGAAAATAAGCGATATTTTAGGGGAAAAAACAGGGATTTCTATGAAAATAAGCGATATTTTTGGGTTAAAAACAGGGATTTCCATGAAAATAAGCGATATTTAAGGGGAAAAACAGGGATTTCTATGAAAATAAGCGATATTTTTGGGTTAAAAACAGGGATTTCTATGAAAATAAGCGATATTTTTGGTTTAAAAACAGGGATTTCCATGAAAATAAGCGATATTTTTGGGTTAAAAACAGGGATTTCTATGAAAATAAGCGATATTTTTGGGTTAAAAACAGGGATTTCCATGAAAATAAGCGATATTTTTGGGTTAAAAACAGGGATTTCTATGAAAATAAGCAATATTTAAGGTTAAAAACAGGGATTTTGATGAAAATAAGCGATATTTTAGGGAAAAAAACAGGGATTTCTATGAAAATAAGCGATATTTTAGGTTAAAAACAGGGATTTCTATGAAAATAAGCGATATTTAAGGTTAAAAACAGGGATTTCTATGAAAATAAGCGATATTTAAGGTTAAAAACAGGGATTTCTATGAAAATAAGCGATATTTTAGGGGAAAAACAGGGATTTCTATGAAAATAAGCGATATTTTAGGGGAAAAACAGGGATTTCTATGAAAATAAGCGATATTTTAGGGTTAAAAACAGGGATTTCTATGAAAATAAGCGATATTTTAGGGTTAAAAACAGGGATTTCTATGAAAATAAGCGATATTTAAGGTTAAAAACAGGGATTTCTATGAAAATAAGCGATATTTTAGGGGAAAAACAGGGATTTCCATGAAAATAAGCGATATTTTTGGGTTAAAAACAGGGATTTCTATGAAAATAAGCGATATTTTTGGGTTAAAAACAGGGATTTCGATGAAAATAAGCGATATTTTAGGTTAAAAACAGGGATTTCTATGAAAATAAGCGATATTTTTGGTTTAAAAACAGGGATTTCTATGAAAATAAGCGATATTTAAGGTTAAAAACAGGGATTTCCATGAAAATAAGCAATATTTAAGGTTAAAAACAGGGATTTCGATGAAAATAAGCGATGTTTTTGGGTTAAAAACAGGGATTTCTATGAAAATAAGCGATATTTTTGGGTTAAAAACAGGGATTTCTATGAAAATAAGCGATATTTTTGGTTTAAAAACAGGGATTTCCATGAAAATAAGCGATATTTAAGGGGAAAAACAGGGATTTCTATGAAAATAAGCGATATTTTTGGGTTAAAAACAGGGATTTTGATGAAAATAAGCGATATTTTAGGGGAAAAACAGGGATTTCTATGAAAATAAGCGATATTTTTGGGTTAAAAACAGGGATTTCCATGAAAATAAGCGATATTTTTGGGTTAAAAACATGGATTTCAATGAAAATAAGCGATATTTATGGGGAAAAACAGGGATTTCTATGAAAATAAGCAATATTTTTGGGTTAAAAACAGGGATTTCCATGAAAATAAGCGATATTTTAGGGTTAAAAACAGGGATTTCTATGAAAATAAGCGATATTTTACGGGAAAAACAGGGATTTCTATGAAAATAAGCGATATTTTAGGGGAAAAACAGGGATTTCTATGAAAATAAGCGATATTTTAGGGGGAAAAACAGGGATTTCTATGAAAATAAGCAATATTTAAGGTTAAAAACAGGGATTTTGATGAAAATAAGCGATATTTAAGGGGAAAAACAGGGATTTCGATGAAAATAAGCGATATTTTTGGGTTAAAAACAGGGATTTCGATGAAAATAAGCGATATTTTTGGGTTAAAAACAGGGATTTCCATGAAAATAAGCGATATTTTTGGGTTAAAAACAGGGATTTCTATGAAAATAAGCGATATTTTTGGGTTAAAAACAGGGATTTCCATGAAAATAAGCGATATTTTTGGGTTAAAAACAGGGATTTCTATGAAAATAAGCAATATTTAAGGTTAAAAACAGGGATTTTGATGAAAATAAGCGATATTTTAGGATAAAAACACGGGTTTCTATGAAAATAAGCGATATTTAAGGGGAAAAACAGGGATTTCTATGAAAATAAGCGATATTTTTGCGTTAAAAACAAGGATTTCTATGAAAATAAGCGATATTTTTGGGTTAAAAACAGGGATTTCTATGAAAATAAGCGATATTTTTGGTTTAAAAACAGGGATTTCTATGAAAATAAGCGATATTTTAGGGTTAAAAACAGGGATTTCGATGAAAATAAGCGATATTTTAGGTTAAAAACAGGGATTTCTATGAAAATAAGCGATATTTTTGGTTTAAAAACAGGGATTTCTATGAAAATAAGCGATATTTAAGGTTAAAAACAGGGATTTCCATGAAAATAAGCAATATTTAAGGTTAAAAACAGGGATTTCGATGAAAATAAGCGATGTTTTTGGGTTAAAAACAGGGATTTCTATGAAAATAAGCGATATTTTTGGGTTAAAAACAGGGATTTCCATGAAAATAAGCGATATTTTTGAGTTAAAAACAGGGATTTCCATGAAAATAAGCGATATTTTTGGGAAAAACAGGGATTTCTATGAAAATAAGCGATATTTTTGGGTTAAAAACAGGGATTTTGATGAAAATAAGCGATATTTTAGGGGAAAAACAGGGATTTCTATGAAAATAAGTGATATTTTTGGGTTAAAAACAGGGATTTCCATGAAAATAAGCGATATTTTTGGGTTAAAAACATGGATTTCAATGAAAATAAGCGATATTTATGGGGAAAAACAGGGATTTCTATGAAAATAAGCAATATTTTAGGGTTAAAAACAGGGATTTCTATGAAAATAAGCGATATTTTAGGGTTAAAAACAGGGATTTCTATGAAAATAAGCGATATTTTACGGGAAAAAACAGGGATTTCTATGAAAATAAGCGATATTTTAGGGGAAAAAACAGGGATTTCTATGAAAATAAGCGATATTTTAGGGGAAAAACAGGGATTTCTATGAAAATAAGCAATATTTAAGGTTAAAAACAGGGATTTTGATGAAAATAAGCGATATTTAAGGGGAAAAACAGGGATTTCGATGAAAATAAGCGATATTTTTGGGTTAAAAACAGGGATTTCGATGAAAATAAGCGATATTTTTGGGTTAAAAACAGGGATTTCCATGAAAATAAGCGATATTTTTGGGTTAAAAACAGGGATTTCTATGAAAATAAGCGATATTTTTGGGTTAAAAACAGGGATTTCCATGAAAATAAGCGATATTTTTGGGTTAAAAACAGGGATTTCTATGAAAATAAGCAATATTTAAGGTTAAAAACAGGGATTTTGATGAAAATAAGCGATATTTTAGGATAAAAACACGGGTTTCTATGAAAATAAGCGATATTTAAGGGGAAAAACAGGGATTTCTATGAAAATAAGCGATATTTTTGCGTTAAAAACAAGGATTTCTATGAAAATAAGCGATATTTTTGGGTTAAAAACAGGGATTTCTACGAAAATAAGCGATATTTAAGGTTAAAAACAGGGATTTCTATGAAAATAAGCGATATTTTAGGTTAAAAACAGGGATTTCTATGAAAATAAGCGATATTTTAGGGGAAAAAACAGGGATTTCTATGAAAATAAGCGATATTTTAGGGTTAAAAACAGGGATTTCCATGAAAATAAGCGATATTTAAGGTTAAAAACAGGGATTTCTATGAAAATAAGCGATATTTAAGGTTAAAAACAGGGATTTCTATGAAAATAAGCGATATTTTAGGGGAAAAAACAGGGATTTCTATGAAAATAAGCGATATTTTAGGTTAAAAACAGGGATTTCTATGAAAATAAGCGATATTTAAGGTTAAAAACAGGGATTTCTATGAAAATAAGCGATATTTAAGGTTAAAAACAGGGATTTCTATGAAAATAAGCGATATTTTAGGGGAAAAACAGGGATTTCTATGAAAATAAGCGATATTTTAGGGGAAAAACAGGGATTTCTATGAAAATAAGCGATATTTTTGGGTTAAAAACAGGGATTTCCATGAAAATAAGCGATATTTTAGGGGAAAAACAGGGATTTCTATGAAAATAAGCGATATTTTAGGGTTAAAAACAGGGATTTCCATGAAAATAAGCGATATTTAAGGGGAAAAACAGGGATTTCTATGAAAATAAGCGATATTTTTGGGTTAAAAACAGGGATTTCTATGAAAATAAGCGATATTTTTGGTTTAAAAACAGGGATTTCCATGAAAATAAGCGATATTTTTGGGTTAAAAGCAGGGATTTCTATGAAAATAAGCGATATTTTTGGGTTAAAAACAGGGATTTCCATGAAAATAAGCGATATTTTTGGGTTAAAAACAGGGATTTCTATGAAAATAAGCGATATTTAAGGTTAAAAACAGGGATTTTGATGAAAATAAGCGATATTTTAGGGAAAAAAACAGGGATTTCTATGAAAATAAGCGATATTTTAGGTTAAAAACAGGGATTTCTATGAAAATAAGCGATATTTAAGGTTAAAAACAGGGATTTCTATGAAAATAAGCGATATTTAAGGTTAAAAACAGGGATTTCTATGAAAATAAGCGATATTTTAGGGGAAAAACAGGGATTTCTATGAAAATAAGCGATATTTTAGGGGAAAAAACAGGGATTTCTATGAAAATAAGCGATATTTTAGGGTTAAAAACAGGGATTTCTATGAAAATAAGCGATATTTTAGGGTTAAAAACAGGGATTTCTATGAAAATAAGCGATATTTAAGGTTAAAAACAGGGATTTCTATGAAAATAAGCGATATTTTAGGGGAAAAAACAGGGATTTCGATGAAAATAAGCGATATTTTTGGGTTAAAAACAGGGATTTCTATGAAAATAAGCGATATTTTAGGGTTAAAAACAGGGATTTCGATGAAAATAAGCGATATTTTAGGTTAAAAACAGGGATTTCTATGAAAATAAGCGATATTTTTGGTTTAAAAACAGGGATTTCTATGAAAATAAGCGATATTTAAGGTTAAAAACAGGGATTTCCATGAAAATAAGCAATATTTAAGGTTAAAAACAGGGATTTCGATGAAAATAAGCGATGTTCTTGGGTTAAAAACAGGGATTTCTATGAAAATAAGCGATATTTTTGGGTTAAAAACAGGGATTTCCATGAAAATAAGCGATATTTTTGAGTTAAAAACAGGGATTTCCATGAAAATAAGCGATATTTTTGGGAAAAACAGGGATTTCTATGAAAATAAGCGATATTTTAGGGTTAAAAACAGGGATTTTGATGAAAATAAGCGATATTTTAGGGGAAAAACAGGGATTTCTATGAAAATAAGTGATATTTTTGGGTTAAAAACAGGGATTTCCATGAAAATAAGCGATATTTTTGGGTTAAAAACATGGATTTCAATGAAAATAAGCGATATTTATGGGGAAAAACAGGGATTTCTATGAAAATAAGCGATATTTTAGGGGAAAAACAGGGATTTCTATGAAAATAAGCGATATTTTAGGGTTAAAAACAGGGATTTCTATGAAAATAAGCGATATTTTACGGGAAAAAACAGGGATTTCTATGAAAATAAGCGATATTTTAGGGGAAAAACAGGGATTTCTATGAAAATAAGCGATATTTTAGGGGAAAAACAGGGATTTCTATGAAAATAAGCAATATTTAAGGTTAAAAACAGGGATTTTGATGAAAATAAGCGATATTTAAGGGGAAAAACAGGGATTTCGATGAAAATAAGCGATATTTTTGGGTTAAAAACAGGGATTTCGATGAAAATAAGCGATATTTTTGGGTTAAAAACAGGGATTTCCATGAAAATAAGCGATATTTTTGGGTTAAAAACAGGGATTTCTATGAAAATAAGCGATATTTTTGGGTTAAAAACAGGGATTTCCATGAAAATAAGCGATATTTTTGGGTTAAAAACAGGGATTTCTATGAAAATAAGCAATATTTTAGGTTAAAAACAGGGATTTCTATGAAAATAAGCGATATTTTAGGATAAAAACACGGGTTTCTATGAAAATAAGCGATATTTAAGGGGAAAAACAGGGATTTCTATGAAAATAAGCGATATTTTTGCGTTAAAAACAAGGATTTCTATGAAAATAAGCGATATTTTTGGGTTAAAAACAGGGATTTCTATGAAAATAAGCGATATTTAAGGTTAAAAACAGGGATTTCTATGAAAATAAGCGATATTTTAGGTTAAAAACAGGGATTTCTATGAAAATAAGCGATATTTTAGGGGAAAAACAGGGATTTCTATGAAAATAAGCGATATTTTAGGGTTAAAAACAGGGATTTCTATGAAAATAAGCGATATTTAAGGTTAAAAACAGGGATTTCTATGAAAATAAGCGATATTTAAGGTTAAAAACAGGGATTTCTATGAAAATAAGCGATATTTTAGGGGAAAAACAGGGATTTCTATGAAAATAAGCGATATTTTAGGGGAAAAACAGGGATTTCTATGAAAATAAGCGATATTTAAGGTTAAAAACAGGGATTTCTATGAAAATAAGCGATATTTAAGGTTAAAAACAGGGATTTCTATGAAAATAAGCGATATTTTAGGGGAAAAACAGGGATTTCTATGAAAATAAGCGATATTTTAGGGGAAAAACAGGGATTTCTATGAAAATAAGCGATATTTTAGGGTTAAAAACAGGGATTTCTATGAAAATAAGCGATATTTTAGGGTTAAAAACAGGGATTTCTATGAAAATAAGCGATATTTAAGGTTAAAAACAGGGATTTCTATGAAAATAAGCGATATTTTAGGGGAAAAACAGGGATTTCGATGAAAATAAGCGATATTTTTGGGTTAAAAACAGGGATTTCTATGAAAATAAGCGATATTTTAGGGTTAAAAACAGGGATTTCGATGAAAATAAGCGATATTTTAGGTTAAAAACAGGGATTTCTATGAAAATAAGCGATATTTTTGGTTTAAAAAGAGGAATTTCTATGAAAATAAGCGATATTTAAGGTTAAAAACAGGGATTTTGATGAAAATAAGCAATATTTAAGGTTAAAAACAGGGATTTCGATGAAAATAAGCGATGTTTTTGGGTTAAAAACAGGGATTTCTATGAAAATAAGCGATATTTTTGGGTTAAAAACAGGGATTTCCATGAAAATAAGCGATATTTTTGAGTTAAAAACAGGGATTTCCATGAAAATAAGCGATATTTTTGGGAAAAACAGGGATTTCTATGAAAATAAGCGATATTTAAGGTTAAAAACAGGGATTTCTATGAAAATAAGCGATATTTTAGGGGAAAAAACAGGGATTTCTATGAAAATAAGCAATATTTAAGGTTAAAAACAGGGATTTTGATGAAAATAAGCGATATTTAAGGGGAAAAACAGGGATTTCGATGAAAATAAGCGATATTTTTGGGTTAAAAACAGGGATTTCGATGAAAATAAGCGATATTTTTGGGTTAAAAACAGGGATTTCCATGAAAATAAGCGATATTTTGGGTTAAAAACAGGGATTTCTTAGAAAATAAGCAATATTTTTGGTTTAAAAACAGGGATTTCTATGAAAATAAGCGATATTTAAGGTTAAAAACAGGGATTTCCATGAAAATAAGCAATATTTAAGGTTAAAAACAGGGATTTCCATGAAAATAAGCGATATTTTTGGGTTAAAAACAGGGATTTCTATGAAAATAAGCGATATTTTTGGGTTAAAAACAGGGATTTCTATGAAAATAAGCGATATTTTTGGTTTAAAAACAGGGATTTCCATGAAAATAAGCGATATTTTTGCGTTAAAAACAGGGATTTCCATGAAAATAAGCGATATTTTAGGGGAAAAACAGGGATTTCCATGAAAATAAGCGATATTTTTGGGTTAAAAACAGGGATTTCTATGAAAATAAGCGATATTTTAGGGTTAAAAACAGGGATTTCCATGAAAATAAGCGATATTTAAGGGGAAAAACAGGGATTTCTATGAAAAAAAGCGATATTTTAGGGTTAAAAACAGGGATTTCTATGAAAATAAGCGATATTTTAGGTTAAAAACAGGGATTTCTATGAAAATAAGCGATATTTTAGGGTTGAAAACAGGGATTTCTATGAAAATAAGCGATATTTTAGGTTAAAAACAGGGATTTCTATGAAAATAAGCGATATTTTTGGTTTAAAAACAGGGATTTCTATGAATATAAGCGATATTTTAGGGGAAAAACAGGGATTTCTATGAATATAAGCAATATTTAAGGTTAAAAACAGGGATTTGGATGAAAATAAGCGATATTTAAGGGGAAAATCAGGTATTTCTATGAAAATAAGCGATATTTTAGGGGAAAAACAGGGATTTCTATGAAAATAAGCGATATTTTAGGGGAAAAACAGGGATTTCTATGAAAATAAGCGATATTTTAGGGGAAAAACAGGGATTTCTATGAAAATAAGCGATATTTTAGGTTAAAAACAGGGATTTCTATGAAAATAAGCGATATTTTAGGGTTAAAAACAGGGATTTCTTAGAAAATAAGCGATATTTTTGGGTTAAAAACAGGGATTTCTATGAAAATAAGCGATATTTTACGGGAAAAAAAGGGATTTCCATGAAAATAAGCGATATTTTAGGGTTAAAAACAGGGATTTCTATGAAAATAAGCGATATTTTAGGAGAAAAACAGGGATTTCTATGAAAATAAGCGATATTTTTTGGTTGAGAACAGGGATTTCTATGAAAAAAGCGATATTTTTGGGTTAAAAACAGGGATTTCTATGAAAATAAGCGATATTTAAGGGGAAAAACAGGGATTTTGATGAAAATAAGCGATATTTTTGGGTTAAAAACAAGGATTTCTATGAAAATAAGCGATATTTAAGGGGAAAAACAGGGATTTCTATGAAAATAAGCGATATTTAAGGTTAAAAACAGGGATTTCTATGAAAATAAGCGATATTTTACGGGAAAAACAGGGATTTCTATGAAAATAAGCGATATTTTTGGTTTAAAAACAGGGATTTCCATGAAAATAAGCGATATTTTTGCGTTAAAAACAGGGATTTCCATGAAAATAAGCGATATTTTACGGGAAAAACAGGGATTTCTATGAAAATAAGCGATATTTTAGGGGAAAAACAGGGATTTCTATGAAAATAAGCGATATTTTAGGGGAAAAACAGGGATTTCTATGAAAATAAGCAATATTTAAGGTTAAAAACAGGGATTTTGATGAAAATAAGCGATATTTAAGGGGAAAAACAGGGATTTCGATGAAAATAAGCGATATTTTTGGGTTAAAAACAGGGATTTCGATGAAAATAAGCGATATTTTTGGGTTAAAAACAGGGATTTCCATGAAAATAAGCGATATTTTTGGGTTAAAAACAGGGATTTCTATGAAAATAAGCGATATTTTTGGGTTAAAAACAGGGATTTCCATGAAAATAAGCGATATTTTTGGGTTAAAAACAGGGATTTCTATGAAAATAAGCAATATTTAAGGTTAAAAACAGGGATTTTGATGAAAATAAGCGATATTTTAGGATAAAAACAGGGATTTCTATGAAAATAAGCGATATTTTTGCGTTAAAAACAAGGATTTCTATGAAAATAAGCGATATTTTTGGGTTAAAAACAGGGATTTCTATGAAAATAAGCGATATTTAAGGTTAAAAACAGGGATTTCTATGAAAATAAGCGATATTTTTGGGTTAAAAACAGGGATTTCCATGAAAATAAGCGATATTTAAGGGGAAAAACAGGGATTTCTATGAAAATAAGCGATATTTTAGGGTTAAAAACAGGGATTTCTATGAAAATAAGCGATATTTAAGGTTAAAAACAGGGATTTCTATGAAAATAAGCGATATTTAAGGTTAAAAACAGGGATTTCTATGAAAATAAGCGATATTTAAGGGGAAAAACAGGGATTTCTATGAAAATAAGCGATATTTTTGCGTTAAAAACAAGGATTTCTATGAAAATAAGCGATATTTTTGGGTTAAAAACAGGGATTTCTATGAAAATAAGCGATATTTAAGGTTAAAAACAGGGATTTCTATGAAAATAAGCGATATTTTTGGGTTAAAAACAGGGATTTCCATGAAAATAAGCGATATTTAAGGGGAAAAACAGGGATTTCTATGAAAATAAGCGATATTTTAGGGTTAAAAACAGGGATTTCTATGAAAATAAGCGATATTTAAGGTTAAAAACAGGGATTTCTATGAAAATAAGCGATATTTAAGGTTAAAAACAGGGATTTCTATGAAAATAAGCGATATTTTAGGGGAAAAACAGGGATTTCTATGAAAATAAGCGATATTTTAGGTTAAAAACAGGGATTTCTATGAAAATAAGCGATATTTAAGGTTAAAAACAGGGATTTCTATGAAAATAAGCGATATTTAAGGTTAAAAACAGGGATTTCTATGAAAATAAGCGATATTTTAGGGGAAAAACAG
Source organism: Lagopus muta (assembly GCF_023343835.1). Classification (NCBI taxonomy): domain Eukaryota; kingdom Metazoa; phylum Chordata; class Aves; order Galliformes; family Phasianidae; genus Lagopus; species Lagopus muta. The sequence continues at coordinate 66,523 of NW_026040188.1, forward strand.
GGATTTCTATGAAAATAAGCGATATTTTAGGGGAAAAACAGGGATTTCTATGAAAATAAGCGATATTTTTGGGTTAAAAACAGGGATTTCCATGAAAATAAGCGATATTTTAGGGGAAAAACAGGGATTTCTATGAAAATAAGCGATATTTTAGGGTTAAAAACAGGGATTTCCATGAAAATAAGCGATATTTAAGGGGAAAAACAGGGATTTCTATGAAAATAAGCGATATTTTTGGGTTAAAAACAGGGATTTCTATGAAAATAAGCGATATTTTTGGTTTAAAAACAGGGATTTCCATGAAAATAAGCGATATTTTTGGGTTAAAAACAGGGATTTCTATGAAAATAAGCGATATTTTTGGGTTAAAAACAGGGATTTCCATGAAAATAAGCGATATTTTTGGGTTAAAAACAGGGATTTCTATGAAAATAAGCAATATTTAAGGTTAAAAACAGGGATTTTGATGAAAATAAGCGATATTTTAGGGAAAAAACAGGGATTTCTATGAAAATAAGCGATATTTTAGGTTAAAAACAGGGATTTCTATGAAAATAAGCGATATTTAAGGTTAAAAACAGGGATTTCTATGAAAATAAGCGATATTTAAGGTTAAAAACAGGGATTTCTATGAAAATAAGCGATATTTTAGGGGAAAAACAGGGATTTCTATGAAAATAAGCGATATTTTAGGGGAAAAACAGGGATTTCTATGAAAATAAGCGATATTTTAGGGTTAAAAACAGGGATTTCTATGAAAATAAGCGATATTTTAGGGTTAAAAACAGGGATTTCTATGAAAATAAGCGATATTTAAGGTTAAAAACAGGGATTTCTATGAAAATAAGCGATATTTTAGGGGAAAAACAGGGATTTCCATGAAAATAAGCGATATTTTTGGGTTAAAAACAGGGATTTCTATGAAAATAAGCGATATTTTAGGGTTAAAAACAGGGATTTCGATGAAAATAAGCGATATTTTAGGTTAAAAACAGGGATTTCTATGAAAATAAGCGATATTTTTGGTTTAAAAACAGGGATTTCTATGAAAATAAGCGATATTTAAGGTTAAAAACAGGGATTTCCATGAAAATAAGCAATATTTAAGGTTAAAAACAGGGATTTCGATGAAAATAAGCGATGTTCTTGGGTTAAAAACAGGGATTTCTATGAAAATAAGCGATATTTTTGGGTTAAAAACAGGGATTTCCATGAAAATAAGCGATATTTTTGAGTTAAAAACAGGGATTTCCATGAAAATAAGCGATATTTTTGGGAAAAACAGGGATTTCTATGAAAATAAGCGATATTTTTGGGTTAAAAACAGGGATTTTGATGAAAATAAGCGATATTTTAGGGGAAAAACAGGGATTTCTATGAAAATAAGTGATATTTTTGGGTTAAAAACAGGGATTTCCATGAAAATAAGCGATATTTTTGGGATAAAAACATGGATTTCAATGAAAATAAGCGATATTTATGGGGAAAAACAGGGATTTCTATGAAAATAAGCAATATTTTAGGGTTAAAAACAGGGATTTTGATGAAAATAAGCGATATTTTAGGGTTAAAAACAGGGATTTCTATGAAAATAAGCGATATTTTACGGGAAAAACAGGGATTTCTATGAAAATAAGCGATATTTTAGGGGAAAAACAGGGATTTCTATGAAAATAAGCGATATTTTAGGGGAAAAACAGGGATTTCTATGAAAATAAGCAATATTTAAGGTTAAAAACAGGGATTTTGATGAAAATAAGCGATATTTAAGGGGAAAAACAGGGATTTCGATGAAAATAAGCGATATTTTTGGGTTAAAAACAGGGATTTCGATGAAAATAAGCGATATTTTTGGGTTAAAAACATGGATTTCCATGAAAATAAGCGATATTTTTGGGTTAAAAACAGGGATTTCTATGAAAATAAGCGATATTTTTGGGTTAAAAACAGGGATTTCCATGAAAATAAGCGATATTTTTGGGTTAAAAACAGGGATTTCTATGAAAATAAGCAATATTTAAGGTTAAAAACAGGGATTTTGATGAAAATAAGCGATATTTTAGGATAAAAACACGGGTTTCTATGAAAATAAGCGATATTTAAGGGGAAAAACAGGGATTTCTATGAAAATAAGCGATATTTTTGGGTTAAAAACAGGGATTTCCATGAAAATAAGCGATATTTTTGAGTTAAAAACAGGGATTTCCATGAAAATAAGCGATATTTTTGGGAAAAACAGGGATTTCTATGAAAATAAGCGATATTTTTGGGTTAAAAACAGGGATTTTGATGAAAATAAGCGATATTTTAGGGGAAAAACAGGGATTTCTATGAAAATAAGTGATATTTTTGGGTTAAAAACAGGGATTTCCATGAAAATAAGCGATATTTTTGGGTTAAAAACATGGATTTCAATGAAAATAAGCGATATTTATGGGGAAAAACAGGGATTTCTATGAAAATAAGCAATATTTTAGGGTTAAAAACAGGGATTTCTATGAAAATAAGCGATATTTTAGGGTTAAAAACAGGGATTTCTATGAAAATAAGCGATATTTTACGGGAAAAACAGGGATTTCTATGAAAATAAGCGATATTTTAGGGGAAAAACAGGGATTTCTATGAAAATAAGCGATATTTTAGGGGAAAAACAGGGATTTCTATGAAAATAAGCAATATTTAAGGTTAAAAACAGGGATTTTGATGAAAATAAGCGATATTTAAGGGGAAAAACAGGGATTTCGATGAAAATAAGCGATATTTTTGGGTTAAAAACAGGGATTTCGATGAAAATAAGCGATATTTTTGGGTTAAAAACATGGATTTCCATGAAAATAAGCGATATTTTTGGGTTAAAAACAGGGATTTCTATGAAAATAAGCGATATTTTTGGGTTAAAAACAGGGATTTCCATGAAAATAAGCGATATTTTTGGGTTAAAAACAGGGATTTCTATGAAAATAAGCAATATTTAAGGTTAAAAACAGGGATTTTGATGAAAATAAGCGATATTTTAGGATAAAAACACGGGTTTCTATGAAAATAAGCGATATTTAAGGGGAAAAACAGGGATTTCTATGAAAATAAGCGATATTTTTGCGTTAAAAACAAGGATTTCTATGAAAATAAGCGATATTTTTGGGTTAAAAACAGGGATTTCTATGAAAATAAGCGATATTTAAGGTTAAAAACAGGGATTTCTATGAAAATAAGCGATATTTTAGGTTAAAAACAGGGATTTCTATGAAAATAAGCGATATTTTAGGGGAAAAACAGGGATTTCTATGAAAATAAGCGATATTTTAGGGTTAAAAACAGGGATTTCTATGAAAATAAGCGATATTTAAGGTTAAAAACAGGGATTTCTATGAAAATAAGCGATATTTAAGGTTAAAAACAGGGATTTCTATGAAAATAAGCGATATTTTAGGGGAAAAACAGGGATTTCTATGAAAATAAGCGATATTTTAGGGGAAAAACAGGGATTTCTATGAAAATAAGCGATATTTAAGGTTAAAAACAGGGATTTCTATGAAAATAAGCGATATTTAAGGTTAAAAACAGGGATTTCTATGAAAATAAGCGATATTTTAGGGGAAAAACAGGGATTTCTATGAAAATAAGCGATATTTTAGGGGAAAAACAGGGATTTCTATGAAAATAAGCGATATTTTAGGGTTAAAAACAGGGATTTCTATGAAAATAAGCGATATTTTAGGGTTAAAAACAGGGATTTCTATGAAAATAAGCGATATTTAAGGTTAAAAACAGGGATTTCTATGAAAATAAGCGATATTTTAGGGGAAAAACAGGGATTTCGATGAAAATAAGCGATATTTTTGGGTTAAAAACAGGGATTTCTATGAAAATAAGCGATATTTTAGGGTTAAAAACAGGGATTTCGATGAAAATAAGCGATATTTTAGGTTAAAAACAGGGATTTCTATGAAAATAAGCGATATTTTTGGTTTAAAAACAGGGATTTCTATGAAAATAAGCGATATTTAAGGTTAAAAACAGGGATTTCCATGAAAATAAGCAATATTTAAGGTTAAAAACAGGGATTTCGATGAAAATAAGCGATGTTTTTGGGTTAAAAACAGGGATTTCTATGAAAATAAGCGATATTTTTGGGTTAAAAACAGGGATTTCCATGAAAATAAGCGATATTTTTGAGTTAAAAACAGGGATTTCCATGAAAATAAGCGATATTTTTGGGAAAAACAGGGATTTCTATGAAAATAAGCGATATTTAAGGTTAAAAACAGGGATTTCTATGAAAATAAGCGATATTTTAGGGGAAAAACAGGGATTTCTATGAAAATAAGCAATATTTAAGGTTAAAAACAGGGATTTTGATGAAAATAAGCGATATTTAAGGGGAAAAACAGGGATTTCGATGAAAATAAGCGATATTTTTGGGTTAAAAACAGGGATTTCTATGAAAATAAGCGATATTTTAGGTTAAAAACAGGGATTTCCATGAAAATAAGCGATATTTTGGGTTAAAAACAGGGATTTCTTAGAAAATAAGCAATATTTTTGGTTTAAAAACAGGGATTTCTATGAAAATAAGCGATATTTAAGGTTAAAAACAGGGATTTCCATGAAAATAAGCAATATTTAAGGTTAAAAACAGGGATTTCCATGAAAATAAGCGATATTTTTGGGTTAAAAACAGGGATTTCTATGAAAATAAGCGATATTTTTGGGTTAAAAACAGGGATTTCTATGAAAATAAGCGATATTTTTGGTTTAAAAACAGGGATTTCCATGAAAATAAGCGATATTTTTGCGTTAAAAACAGGGATTTCCATGAAAATAAGCGATATTTTAGGGGAAAAACAGGGATTTCCATGAAAATAAGCGATATTTTTGGGTTAAAAACAGGGATTTCTATGAAAATAAGCGATATTTTAGGGTTAAAAACAGGGATTTCCATGAAAATAAGCGATATTTAAGGGGAAAAACAGGGATTTCTATGAAAAAAAGCGATATTTTAGGGTTAAAAACAGGGATTTCTATGAAAATAAGCGATATTTTAGGTTAAAAACAGGGATTTCTATGAAAATAAGCGATATTTTAGGGTTGAAAACAGGGATTTCTATGAAAATAAGCGATATTTTAGGTTAAAAACAGGGATTTCTATGAAAATAAGCGATATTTTTGGTTTAAAAACAGGGATTTCTATGAATATAAGCGATATTTTAGGGGAAAAACAGGGATTTCTATGAATATAAGCAATATTTAAGGTTAAAAACAGGGATTTGGATGAAAATAAGCGATATTTAAGGGGAAAATCAGGTATTTCTATGAAAATAAGCGATATTTTTGGGTTAAAAACAGGGATTTCTATGAAAATAAGCGATATTTTAGGGTTAAAAACAGGGATTTCTATGAAAATAAGCGATATTTTACGGGAAAAACAGGGATTTCTATGAAAATAAGCGATATTTTAGGGGAAAAACAGGGATTTCTATGAAAATAAGCGATATTTTAGGGGAAAAACAGGGATTTCTATGAAAATAAGCAATATTTAAGGTTAAAAACAGGGATTTTGATGAAAATAAGCGATATTTAAGGGGAAAAACAGGGATTTCGATGAAAATAAGCGATATTTTTGGGTTAAAAACAGGGATTTCGATGAAAATAAGCGATATTTTTGGGTTAAAAACATGGATTTCCATGAAAATAAGCGATATTTTTGGGTTAAAAACAGGGATTTCTATGAAAATAAGCGATATTTTTGGGTTAAAAACAGGGATTTCCATGAAAATAAGCGATATTTTTGGGTTAAAAACAGGGATTTCTATGAAAATAAGCAATATTTAAGGTTAAAAACAGGGATTTTGATGAAAATAAGCGATATTTTAGGATAAAAACACGGGTTTCTATGAAAATAAGCGATATTTAAGGGGAAAAACAGGGATTTCTATGAAAATAAGCGATATTTTTGGGTTAAAAACAGGGATTTCCATGAAAATAAGCGATATTTTTGAGTTAAAAACAGGGATTTCCATGAAAATAAGCGATATTTTTGGGAAAAACAGGGATTTCTATGAAAATAAGCGATATTTTTGGGTTAAAAACAGGGATTTTGATGAAAATAAGCGATATTTTAGGGGAAAAACAGGGATTTCTATGAAAATAAGTGATATTTTTGGGTTAAAAACAGGGATTTCCATGAAAATAAGCGATATTTTTGGGTTAAAAACATGGATTTCAATGAAAATAAGCGATATTTATGGGGAAAAACAGGGATTTCTATGAAAATAAGCAATATTTTAGGGTTAAAAACAGGGATTTCTATGAAAATAAGCGATATTTTAGGGTTAAAAACAGGGATTTCTATGAAAATAAGCGATATTTTACGGGAAAAAACAGGGATTTCTATGAAAATAAGCGATATTTTAGGGGAAAAACAGGGATTTCTATGAAAATAAGCGATATTTTAGGGGAAAAACAGGGATTTCTATGAAAATAAGCAATATTTAAGGTTAAAAACAGGGATTTTGATGAAAATAAGCGATATTTAAGGGGAAAAACAGGGATTTCGATGAAAATAAGCGATATTTTTGGGTTAAAAACAGGGATTTCGATGAAAATAAGCGATATTTTTGGGTTAAAAACATGGATTTCCATGAAAATAAGCGATATTTTTGGGTTAAAAACAGGGATTTCTATGAAAATAAGCGATATTTTTGGGTTAAAAACAGGGATTTCCATGAAAATAAGCGATATTTTTGGGTTAAAAACAGGGATTTCTATGAAAATAAGCAATATTTAAGGTTAAAAACAGGGATTTTGATGAAAATAAGCGATATTTTAGGATAAAAACACGGGTTTCTATGAAAATAAGCGATATTTAAGGGGAAAAACAGGGATTTCTATGAAAATAAGCGATATTTTTGCGTTAAAAACAAGGATTTCTATGAAAATAAGCGATATTTTTGGGTTAAAAACAGGGATTTCTATGAAAATAAGCGATATTTAAGGTTAAAAACAGGGATTTCTATGAAAATAAGCGATATTTTAGGTTAAAAACAGGGATTTCTATGAAAATAAGCGATATTTTAGGGGAAAAACAGGGATTTCTATGAAAATAAGCGATATTTTAGGGTTAAAAACAGGGATTTCTATGAAAATAAGCGATATTTAAGGTTAAAAACAGGGATTTCTATGAAAATAAGCGATATTTAAGGTTAAAAACAGGGATTTCTATGAAAATAAGCGATATTTTAGGGGAAAAACAGGGATTTCTATGAAAATAAGCGATATTTTAGGGGAAAAACAGGGATTTCTATGAAAATAAGCGATATTTAAGGTTAAAAACAGGGATTTCTATGAAAATAAGCGATATTTAAGGTTAAAAACAGGGATTTCTATGAAAATAAGCGATATTTTAGGGGAAAAACAGGGATTTCTATGAAAATAAGCGATATTTTAGGGGAAAAACAGGGATTTCTATGAAAATAAGCGATATTTTAGGGTTAAAAACAGGGATTTCTATGAAAATAAGCGATATTTTAGGGTTAAAAACAGGGATTTCTATGAAAATAAGCGATATTTAAGGTTAAAAACAGGGATTTCTATGAAAATAAGCGATATTTTAGGGGAAAAACAGGGATTTCGATGAAAATAAGCGATATTTTTGGGTTAAAAACAGGGATTTCTATGAAAATAAGCGATATTTTAGGGTTAAAAACAGGGATTTCGATGAAAATAAGCGATATTTTAGGTTAAAAACAGGGATTTCTATGAAAATAAGCGATATTTTTGGTTTAAAAACAGGGATTTCTATGAAAATAAGCGATATTTAAGGTTAAAAACAGGGATTTCCATGAAAATAAGCAATATTTAAGGTTAAAAACAGGGATTTCGATGAAAATAAGCGATGTTTTTGGGTTAAAAACAGGGATTTCTATGAAAATAAGCGATATTTTTGGGTTAAAAACAGGGATTTCCATGAAAATAAGCGATATTTTTGAGTTAAAAACAGGGATTTCCATGAAAATAAGCGATATTTTTGGGAAAAACAGGGATTTCTATGAAAATAAGCGATATTTAAGGTTAAAAACAGGGATTTCTATGAAAATAAGCGATATTTTAGGGGAAAAACAGGGATTTCTATGAAAATAAGCAATATTTAAGGTTAAAAACAGGGATTTTGATGAAAATAAGCGATATTTAAGGGGAAAAACAGGGATTTCGATGAAAATAAGCGATATTTTTGGGTTAAAAACAGGGATTTCGATGAAAATAAGCGATATTTTTGGGTTAAAAACAGGGATTTCCATGAAAATAAGCGATATTTTGGGTTAAAAACAGGGATTTCTTAGAAAATAAGCAATATTTTTGGTTTAAAAACAGGGATTTCTATGAAAATAAGCGATATTTAAGGTTAAAAACAGGGATTTCCATGAAAATAAGCAATATTTAAGGTTAAAAACAGGGATTTCCATGAAAATAAGCGATATTTTTGGGTTAAAAACAGGGATTTCTATGAAAATAAGCGATATTTTTGGGTTAAAAACAGGGATTTCTATGAAAATAAGCGATATTTTTGGTTTAAAAACAGGGATTTCCATGAAAATAAGCGATATTTTGGCGTTAAAAACAGGGATTTCCATGAAAATAAGCGATATTTTAGGGGAAAAACAGGGATTTCCATGAAAATAAGCGATATTTTTGGGTTAAAAACAGGGATTTCTATGAAAATAAGCGATATTTTAGGGTTAAAAACAGGGATTTCCATGAAAATAAGCGATATTTAAGGGGAAAAACAGGGATTTCTATGAAAAAAAGCGATATTTTAGGGTTAAAAACAGGGATTTCTATGAAAATAAGCGATATTTTAGGTTAAAAACAGGGATTTCTATGAAAATAAGCGATATTTTAGGGTTGAAAACAGGGATTTCTATGAAAATAAGCGATATTTTAGGTTAAAAACAGGGATTTCTATGAAAATAAGCGATATTTTTGGTTTAAAAACAGGGATTTCTATGAATATAAGCGATATTTTAGGGGAAAAACAGGGATTTCTATGAATATAAGCAATATTTAAGGTTAAAAACAGGGATTTGGATGAAAATAAGCGATATTTAAGGGGAAAATCAGGTATTTCTATGAAAATAAGCGATATTTTTGGGTTAAAAACAGGGATTTCTATGAAAATAAGCGATATTTTAGGGGAAAAACAGGGATTTCTATGAAAATAAGCGATATTTATGGTTAAAAACAGGGATTTCTATGAAAATAAGCGATATTTAAGGGGAAAAACAGGGATTTCTATGAAAATAAGCGATATTTTAGGTTAAAAACAGGGATTTCTATGAAAATAAGCGATATTTTAGGGTTAAAAACAGGGATTTCGATGAAAATAAGCGATATTTTTGTGTTAAAAACAGGGATTTCTATGAAAATAAGCGATATTTTACGGGAAAAAAAGGGATTTCCATGAAAATAAGCGATATTTTAGGGTTAAAAACAGGGATTTCTATGAAAATAAGCGATATTTTAGGGGAAAAACAGGGATTTCTATGAAAATAAGCGATATTTTTTGGTTGAGAACAGGGATTTCTATGAAAAAAGCGATATTTTTGGGTTAAAAACAGGGATTTCTATGAAAATAAGCGATATTTAAGGTTAAAAACAGGGATTTTGATGAAAATAAGCGATATTGTAGGTTAAAAACACGGGTTTCTATGAAAATAAGCGATATTTTAGGTTAAAAACAGGGATTTCTATGAAAATAAGCGATATTTTTGGGTTAAAAACAAGGATTTCTATGAAAATAAGCGATATTTAAGGGGAAAAACAGGGATTTCTATGAAAATAAGCGATATTTAAGGTTAAAAACAGGGATTTCTATGAAAATAAGCGATATTTTACGGGAAAAACAGGGATTTCTATGAAAATAAGCGATATTTTACGGGAAAAAACAGGGATTTCTATGAAAATAAGCGATATTTAAGGGGAAAAACAGGGATTTCTATGAAAATAAGCGATATTTAAGGTTAAAAACAGGGATTTCTATGAAAATAAGCGATATTTTACGGGAAAAAACAGGGATTTCTATGAAAATAAGCGATATTTTTGGTTTAAAAACAGGGATTTCCATGAAAATAAGCGATATTTTTGCGTTAAAAACAGGGATTTCCATGAAAATAAGCGATATTTTAGGGGAAAAACAGGGATTTCCATGAAAATAAGCGATATTTTTGGGTTAAAAACATGGATTTCCATGAAAATAAGCGATATTTTAGGGTTAAAAACAGGGATTTCCATGAAAATAAGCGATATTTAAGGGGAAAAACAGGGATTTCTATGAAAAAAAGCGATATTTTAGGGTTAAAAACAGGGATTTCAATGAAAATAAGCGATATTTTAGGTTAAAAACAGGGATTTCTATGAAAATAAGCGATATTTTTGGGTTGAAAACAGGGATTTCTATGAAAATAAGCGATATTTTAGGTTAAAAACAGGGATTTCTATGAAAATAAGCGATATTTTTGGTTTAAAAACAGGGATTTCTATGAATATAAGCAATATTTAAGGTTAAAAACAGGGATTTGGATGAAAATAAGCGATATTTAAGGGGAAAATCAGGTATTTCTATGAAAATAAGCGATATTTTAGGGGAAAAACAGGGATTTCTATGAAAATAAGCGATATTTTAGGGGAAAAACAGGGATTTCTATGAAAATAAGCGATATTTATGGTTAAAAACAGGGATTTCTATGAAAATAAGCGATATTTAAGGGGAAAAACAGGGATTTCCATGAAAATAAGCGATATTTTAGGGGAAAAACAGGGATTTCTATGAAAATAAGCGATATTTTAGGGTTAAAAACAGGGATTTCTATGAAAATAAGCGATATTTTTGGGTTAAAAACAGGGATTTCGATGAAAATAAGCGATATTTTTGGGTTAAAAACAGGGATTTCGATGAAAATAAGCGATATTTTTGGGTTAAAAACATGGATTTCCATGAAAATAAGCGATATTTTTGGGTTAAAAACAGGGATTTCTATGAAAATAAGCGATATTTTTGGGTTAAAAACAGGGATTTCCATGAAAATAAGCGATATTTTTGGGTTAAAAACAGGGATTTCTATGAAAATAAGCAATATTTAAGGTTAAAAACAGGGATTTTGATGAAAATAAGCGATATTTTAGGATAAAAACACGGGTTTCTATGAAAATAAGCGATATTTAAGGGGAAAAACAGGGATTTCTATGAAAATAAGCGATATTTTTGGGTTAAAAACAGGGATTTCCATGAAAATAAGCGATATTTTTGAGTTAAAAACAGGGATTTCCATGAAAATAAGCGATATTTTTGGGAAAAACAGGGATTTCTATGAAAATAAGCGATATTTTTGGGTTAAAAACAGGGATTTTGATGAAAATAAGCGATATTTTAGGGGAAAAACAGGGATTTCTATGAAAATAAGTGATATTTTTGGGTTAAAAACAGGGATTTCCATGAAAATAAGCGATATTTTTGGGTTAAAAACATGGATTTCAATGAAAATAAGCGATATTTATGGGGAAAAACAGGGATTTCTATGAAAATAAGCAATATTTTAGGGTTAAAAACAGGGATTTCTATGAAAATAAGCGATATTTTAGGGTTAAAAACAGGGATTTCTATGAAAATAAGCGATATTTTACGGGAAAAACAGGGATTTCTATGAAAATAAGCGATATTTTAGGGGAAAAACAGGGATTTCTATGAAAATAAGCGATATTTTAGGGGAAAAACAGGGATTTCTATGAAAATAAGCAATATTTAAGGTTAAAAACAGGGATTTTGATGAAAATAAGCGATATTTAAGGGGAAAAACAGGGATTTCGATGAAAATAAGCGATATTTTTGGGTTAAAAACAGGGATTTCGATGAAAATAAGCGATATTTTTGGGTTAAAAACATGGATTTCCATGAAAATAAGCGATATTTTTGGGTTAAAAACAGGGATTTCTATGAAAATAAGCGATATTTTTGGGTTAAAAACAGGGATTTCCATGAAAATAAGCGATATTTTTGGGTTAAAAACAGGGATTTCTATGAAAATAAGCAATATTTAAGGTTAAAAACAGGGATTTTGATGAAAATAAGCGATATTTTAGGATAAAAACACGGGTTTCTATGAAAATAAGCGATATTTAAGGGGAAAAACAGGGATTTCTATGAAAATAAGCGATATTTTTGCGTTAAAAACAAGGATTTCTATGAAAATAAGCGATATTTTTGGGTTAAAAACAGGGATTTCTATGAAAATAAGCGATATTTAAGGTTAAAAACAGGGATTTCTATGAAAATAAGCGATATTTTAGGTTAAAAACAGGGATTTCTATGAAAATAAGCGATATTTTAGGGGAAAAACAGGGATTTCTATGAAAATAAGCGATATTTTAGGGTTAAAAACAGGGATTTCTATGAAAATAAGCGATATTTAAGGTTAAAAACAGGGATTTCTATGAAAATAAGCGATATTTAAGGTTAAAAACAGGGATTTCTATGAAAATAAGCGATATTTTAGGGGAAAAACAGGGATTTCTATGAAAATAAGCGATATTTTAGGGGAAAAACAGGGATTTCTATGAAAATAAGCGATATTTAAGGTTAAAAACAGGGATTTCTATGAAAATAAGCGATATTTAAGGTTAAAAACAGGGATTTCTATGAAAATAAGCGATATTTTAGGGGAAAAACAGGGATTTCTATGAAAATAAGCGATATTTTAGGGGAAAAACAGGGATTTCTATGAAAATAAGCGATATTTTAGGGTTAAAAACAGGGATTTCTATGAAAATAAGCGATATTTTAGGGTTAAAAACAGGGATTTCTATGAAAATAAGCGATATTTAAGGTTAAAAACAGGGATTTCTATGAAAATAAGCGATATTTTAGGGGAAAAACAGGGATTTCGATGAAAATAAGCGATATTTTTGGGTTAAAAACAGGGATTTCTATGAAAATAAGCGATATTTTAGGGTTAAAAACAGGGATTTCGATGAAAATAAGCGATATTTTAGGTTAAAAACAGGGATTTCTATGAAAATAAGCGATATTTTTGGTTTAAAAACAGGGATTTCTATGAAAATAAGCGATATTTAAGGTTAAAAACAGGGATTTCCATGAAAATAAGCAATATTTAAGGTTAAAAACAGGGATTTCGATGAAAATAAGCGATGTTTTTGGGTTAAAAACAGGGATTTCTATGAAAATAAGCGATATTTTTGGGTTAAAAACAGGGATTTCCATGAAAATAAGCGATATTTTTGAGTTAAAAACAGGGATTTCCATGAAAATAAGCGATATTTTTGGGAAAAACAGGGATTTCTATGAAAATAAGCGATATTTAAGGTTAAAAACAGGGATTTCTATGAAAATAAGCGATATTTTAGGGGAAAAACAGGGATTTCTATGAAAATAAGCAATATTTAAGGTTAAAAACAGGGATTTTGATGAAAATAAGCGATATTTAAGGGGAAAAACAGGGATTTCGATGAAAATAAGCGATATTTTTGGGTTAAAAACAGGGATTTCGATGAAAATAAGCGATATTTTTGGGTTAAAAACAGGGATTTCCATGAAAATAAGCGATATTTTGGGTTAAAAACAGGGATTTCTTAGAAAATAAGCAATATTTTTGGTTTAAAAACAGGGATTTCTATGAAAATAAGCGATATTTAAGGTTAAAAACAGGGATTTCCATGAAAATAAGCAATATTTAAGGTTAAAAACAGGGATTTCCATGAAAATAAGCGATATTTTTGGGTTAAAAACAGGGATTTCTATGAAAATAAGCGATATTTTTGGGTTAAAAACAGGGATTTCTATGAAAATAAGCGATATTTTTGGTTTAAAAACAGGGATTTCCATGAAAATAAGCGATATTTTTGCGTTAAAAACAGGGATTTCCATGAAAATAAGCGATATTTTAGGGGAAAAACAGGGATTTCCATGAAAATAAGCGATATTTTTGGGTTAAAAACAGGGATTTCTATGAAAATAAGCGATATTTTAGGGTTAAAAACAGGGATTTCCATGAAAATAAGCGATATTTAAGGGGAAAAACAGGGATTTCTATGAAAAAAAGCGATATTTTAGGGTTAAAAACAGGGATTTCTATGAAAATAAGCGATATTTTAGGTTAAAAACAGGGATTTCTATGAAAATAAGCGATATTTTAGGGTTGAAAACAGGGATTTCTATGAAAATAAGCGATATTTTAGGTTAAAAACAGGGATTTCTATGAAAATAAGCGATATTTTTGGTTTAAAAACAGGGATTTCTATGAATATAAGCGATATTTTAGGGGAAAAACAGGGATTTCTATGAATATAAGCAATATTTAAGGTTAAAAACAGGGATTTGGATGAAAATAAGCGATATTTAAGGGGAAAATCAGGTATTTCTATGAAAATAAGCGATATTTTTGGGTTAAAAACAGGGATTTCTATGAAAATAAGCGATATTTTAGGGGAAAAACAGGGATTTCTATGAAAATAAGCGATATTTATGGTTAAAAACAGGGATTTCTATGAAAATAAGCGATATTTAAGGGGAAAAACAGGGATTTCTATGAAAATAAGCGATATTTTAGGTTAAAAACAGGGATTTCTATGAAAATAAGCGATATTTTAGGGTTAAAAACAGGGATTTCGATGAAAATAAGCGATATTTTTGTGTTAAAAACAGGGATTTCTATGAAAATAAGCGATATTTTACGGGAAAAAAAGGGATTTCCATGAAAATAAGCGATATTTTAGGGTTAAAAACAGGGATTTCTATGAAAATAAGCGATATTTTAGGGGAAAAACAGGGATTTCTATGAAAATAAGCGATATTTTTTGGTTGAGAACAGGGATTTCTATGAAAAAAGCGATATTTTTGGGTTAAAAACAGGGATTTCTATGAAAATAAGCGATATTTAAGGTTAAAAACAGGGATTTTGATGAAAATAAGCGATATTGTAGGTTAAAAACACGGGTTTCTATGAAAATAAGCGATATTTTAGGTTAAAAACAGGGATTTCTATGAAAATAAGCGATATTTTTGGGTTAAAAACAAGGATTTCTATGAAAATAAGCGATATTTAAGGGGAAAAACAGGGATTTCTATGAAAATAAGCGATATTTAAGGTTAAAAACAGGGATTTCTATGAAAATAAGCGATATTTTACGGGAAAAACAGGGATTTCTATGAAAATAAGCGATATTTTTGGTTTAAAAACAGGGATTTCCATGAAAATAAGCGATATTTTTGCGTTAAAAACAGGGATTTCCATGAAAATAAGCGATATTTTAGGGGAAAAACAGGGATTTCCATGAAAATAAGCGATATTTTTGGGTTAAAAACATGGATTTCCATGAAAATAAGCGATATTTTAGGGTTAAAAACAGGGATTTCCATGAAAATAAGCGATATTTAAGGGGAAAAACAGGGATTTCTATGAAAAAAAGCGATATTTTAGGGTTAAAAACAGGGATTTCAATGAAAATAAGCGATATTTTAGGTTAAAAACAGGGATTTCTATGAAAATAAGCGATATTTTTGGGTTGAAAACAGGGATTTCTATGAAAATAAGCGATATTTTAGGTTAAAAACAGGGATTTCTATGAAA
Source organism: Lagopus muta (assembly GCF_023343835.1). Classification (NCBI taxonomy): domain Eukaryota; kingdom Metazoa; phylum Chordata; class Aves; order Galliformes; family Phasianidae; genus Lagopus; species Lagopus muta. Next base: position 82,158 of record NW_026040188.1, read on the forward strand.
ATAAGCGATATTTTTGGTTTAAAAACAGGGATTTCTATGAATATAAGCGATATTTTAGGGGAAAAACAGGGATTTCTATGAATATAAGCAATATTTAAGGTTAAAAACAGGGATTTGGATGAAAATAAGCGATATTTAAGGGGAAAATCAGGTATTTCTATGAAAATAAGCGATATTTTAGGGGAAAAACAGGGATTTCTATGAAAATAAGCGATATTTTAGGGGAAAAACAGGGATTTCTATGAAAATAAGCGATATTTATGGTTAAAAACAGGGATTTCTATGAAAATAAGCGATATTTAAGGGGAAAAACAGGGATTTCCATGAAAATAAGCGATATTTAAGGGGAAAAACAGGGATTTCTATGAAAATAAGCGATATTTTAGGGTTAAAAACAGGGATTTCTATGAAAATAAGCGATATTTTTGGGTTAAAAACAGGGATTTCGATGAAAATAAGCGATATTTTTGGGTTAAAAACAGGGATTTCTATGAAAATAAGCGATATTTTAGGGGAAAAACAGGGATTTCTATGAAAATAAGCGATATTTTAGGGTTAAAAACAGGGATTTCTTAGAAAATAAGCGATATTTTTGGGTTAAAAACAGGGATGTCGATGAAAATAAGCGATATTTAAGGGGAAAAACAGGGATTGCTATGAAAATAAGCGATATTTTAGGTTAAAAACAGGGATTTCGATGAAAATAAGCGATATTTTAGGGGAAAAACAGGGATTTCTATGAAAATAAGCGATATTTTTGGGTTGAGAACAGGGATTTCTATGAAAAAAGCGATATTTTTGGGTTAAAAACAGGGATTTCTATGAAAATAAGCGATATTTAAGGTTAAAAACAGGGATTTTGATGAAAATAAGCGATATTGTAGGTTAAAAACACGGGTTTCTATGAAAATAAGCGATATTTTAGGTTAAAAACAGGGATTTCTATGAAAATAAGCGATATTTTTGGGTTAAAAACAGGGATTTCTATGAAAATAAGCGATATTTAAGGGGAAAAACAGGGATTTCTATGAAAATAAGCGATATTTAAGGTTAAAAACAGGGATTTCTATGAAAATAAGCGATATTTTACGGGAAAAACAGGGATTTCTATGAAAATAAGCGATATTTTTGGTTTAAAAACAGGGATTTCCATGAAAATAAGCGATATTTTTGGGTTAAAAACAGGGATTTTGATGAAAATAAGCGATATTTAAGGGGAAAAACAGGGATTTCTATGAAAATAAGCGATATTTTTGGGTTAAAAACAAGGATTTCTATGAAAATAAGCGATATTTTAGGGTTAAAAACAGGGATTTCTATGAAAATAAGCGATATTTAAGGTTAAAAACAGGGATTTTGATGAAAATAAGCGATATTGTAGGTTAAAAACAGGGATTTCTATGAAAATAAGCGATATTTTAGGGTTAAAAACAGGGATTTCTATGAAAATAAGCGATATTTTAGGGGAAAAACAGGGATTTCGATGAAAATAAGCGATATTTTAGGGGAAAAACAGGGATTTCTATGAAAATAAGCGATATTTATGGTTAAAAACAGGGATTTCTATGAAAATAAGCAATATTTAAGGTTAAAAACAGGGATTTCGATGAAAATAAGCGATATTTAAGGGGAAAAACAGGGATTTCTATGAAAATAAGCGATATTTTTGGGTTAAAAACAGGGATTTCTATGAAAATAAGCGATATTTTAGGGTTAAAAACAGGGATTTCTATGAAAATAAGCAATATTTAAGGTTAAAAACAGGGATTTCGATGAAAATAAGCGATATTTAAGGGGAAAAACAGGGATTTCGATGAAAATAAGCGATATTTTTGGGTTAAAAACAGGGATTTCTATGAAAATAAGCGATATTTAAGGTTAAAAACAGGGATTTTGATGAAAATAAGCGATATTTTTGGTTTAAAAACAGGGATTTCTATGAAAATAAGCGATATTTTTGGTTTAAAAACAGGGATTTCTATGAAAATAAGCGATATTTAAGGTTAAAAACAGGGATTTCCATGAAAATAGGCAATATTTAAGGTTAAAAACAGGGATTTCTATGAAAATAAGCGATATTTTTGGGTTAAAAACAGGGATTTCTATGAAAATAAGCGATATTTTTGGGTTAAAAACAGGGATTTCTATGAAAATAAGCAATATTTTAGGGGAAAAAAACAGGGATTTCCATGAAAATAAGCGATATTTTTGCGTTAAAAACAGGGATTTCCATGAAAATAAGCGATATTTTAGGGGAAAAACAGGGATTTCCATGAAAATAAGCGATATTTTTGGGTTAAAAACAGGGATTTCTATGAAAATAAGCGATATTTTTGGGTTAAAAACAGGGATTTCTATGAAAATAAGCGATATTTTTGGGTTAAAAACAGGGATTTCCATGAAAATAAGCGATATTTTAGGGGAAAAACAGGGATTTCCATGAAAATAAGTGATATTTTAGGGGAAAAACAGGGATTTCTATGAAAAAAAGCTATATTTTAGGTTAAAAACAGGGATTTCTATGAAAATAAGCGATATTTTAGGGTTAAAAACAGGGATTTCTATGAAAATAAGCGATATTTTTGGGTTAAAAACAGGGATTTCCATGAAAATAAGCGATATTTTAGGGGAAAAACAGGGATTTCCATGAAAATAAGTGATATTTTAGGGGAAAAACAGGGATTTCTATGAAAAAAAGCTATATTTTAGGTTAAAAACAGGGATTTCTATGAAAATAAGCGATATTTTAGGGTTAAAAACAGGGATTTCTATGAAAATAAGCGATATTTTTGGGTTAAACACAGGGATTTCTATGAAAATAAGCGATATTTAAGGTTAAAAACAGGGATTTCTATGAAAATAAGCGATATTTTAGGGGAAAAACAGGGATTTCTATGAAAATAAGCGATATTTTAGGGTTAAAAACAGGGATTTGGATGAAAATAAGCGATATTTTAGGGGAAAATCAGGTATTTCTATGAAAATAAGCGATATTTTAGGGGAAAAACAGGGATTTCTATGAAAATAAGCGATATTGTAGGGGAAAAACAGGGATTTCTATGAAAATAAGCGATATTTAAGGTTAAAAACAGGGATTTCGATGAAAATAAGCGATATTTAAGGGGAAAAACAGGGATTTCTATGAAAATAAGTGATATTTTAGGTTAAAAACAGGGATTTCGATGAAAATAAGCGATATTTTTGGGTTAAAAACAGGGATTTCTATGAAAATAAGCGATATTTTAGGTTAAAAACAGGGATTTCTATGAAAATAAGCGATATTTAAGGGGAAAAACAGGGATTTCGATGAAAATAAGCGATATTTTAGGGTTAAAAACAGGGATTTCTATGAAAATAAGCGATATTTTTGGGTAAAAAACAGGGATTTCGATGAAAATAAGCGATATTTTTGGTTTAAAAACAGGGATTTCTATGAAAAAAGCGATATTTTTGGGTTAAAAACAGGGATTTCTATGAAAATAAGCAATATTTAAGGTTAAAAACAGGGATTTTGATGAAAATAAGTGATATTTAAGGTTAAAAACAGGGATTTCGATGAAAATAAGCGATATTTTTGGGTTAAAAACAGGGATTTCTATGAAAATAAGCGATATTTTTGGGTTAAAAACAGGGATTTCTATGAAAATAAGCGATATTTTAGGGGAAAAAAACAGGAATTTCCATGAAAATAAGCGATATTTTTGCGTTAAAAACAGGGATTTCCATGAAAATAAGCGATATTTTAGGGGAAAAACAGGGATTTCCATGAAAATAAGCGATATTTTTGGGTTAAAAACAGGGATTTCGATGAAAATAAGCGATATTTTTGGGTTAAAAACAGGGATTTCTATGAAAATAAGCAATATTTTAGGGGAAAAAAACAGGGATTTCCATGAAAATAAGCGATATTTTTGGGTTAAAAACAGGGATTTCCATGAAAATAAGCGATATTTTAGGGGAAAAACAGGGATTTCCATGAAAATAAGCGATATTTTAGGGGAAAAACAGGGATTTCTATGAAAAAAAGCTATATTTTAGGTTAAAAACAGGGATTTCTATGAAAATAAGCGATATTTTAGGGTTAAAAACAGGGATTTCTATGAAAATAAGCGATATTTTTGGGTTAAACACAGGGATTTTGATGAAAATAAGTGATATTTTTGGGTTAAAAACACGGGTTTCTATGAAAATAAGCGATATTTTAGGTTAAAAACAGGGATTTCTATGAAAATAAGCGATATTTTTGGGTTAAAAACAAGGATTTCTATGAAAATAAGCGATATTTTAGGGGAAAAACAGGGATTTCTATGAAAATAAGCGATATTTTACGGGAAAAACAGGGATTTCTATGAAAATAAGCGATATTTTACGGGAAAAATAGGGATTTCTATGAAAATAAGCGATATTTTTGGGTTAAAAACAGGGATTTCCATGAAAATAAGTGATATTTTTGGGTTAAAAACAGGGATTTCTATGAAAATAAGCGATATTTTAGGTTAAAAACAGGGATTTCTATGAAAATAAGCGATATTTTAGGGTTAAAAATGGGGATTTCTATGAAAATAAGCGATATTTTTGACTTAAAAACAGGGATTTCGATGAAAATAAGCGATATTCTAGGGGAAAAACAGGGATTTCTATGAAAATAAGCGATATTTTAGGGGAAAAACAGGGATTTCGATGAAAATAAGCGATATTTTTGGGTTAAAAACAGGGATTTCTATGAAAATAAGCGATATTTTAGGGGAAAAACAGGGATTTCTATGAAAATAAGCGATATTTTAGGGTTAAAAACAGGGATTTCTATGAAAATAAGCGATATTTTAGGGGAAAAACAGGGATTTCTATGAAAATAAGCGATATTTAAGGTTAAAAACAGGGATTTCTATGAAAATAAGCGATATTTTAGGGGAAAAACAGGGATTTCTATGAAAATAAGCAATATTTAAGGTTAAAAACAGGGATTTCGATGAAAATAAGCGATATTCTAGGGGAAAAACAGGGATTTCTATGAAAATAAGCGATATTTTAGGGGAAAAACAGGGATTTCTATGAAAATAAGCGATATTTTTGGTTTAAAAACAGGGATTTCCATGAAAATAAGCGATATTTTTGGTTTAAAAACAGGGATTTCTATGAAAATAAGCGATATTTTAGGGGAAAAACAGGGATTTCTATGAAAATAAGCGATATTTTTGGGTTAAAAACAGGGATTTCTATGAAAATAAGCGATATTTTAGGGTTAAAAACAGGGATTTCTATGAAAATAAGCGATATTTAAGGGGAAAAGCAGGGATTTCCATGAAAATAAGCGATATTTTTGGGTTAAAAACAGGGATTTCTATGAAAATAAGCGATATTTTAGGTTAAAAACAGGGATTTCTATGAAAATAAGCGATATTTTTGGGTTAAAAACAGGGATTTCGATGAAAATAAGCGATATTTTAGGGTTAAAAACAGGGATTTCGATGAAAATAAGCGATATTTTAGGGGAAAAACAGGGATTTCTATGAAAATAAGCGATATTTTTGGGTTAAGAACAGGGATTTCTATGAAAATAAGCGATATTTTTGGGTTAAAAACAGGGATTTCTATGAAAATAAGCAATATTTAAGGTTAAAAACAGGGATTTTGATGAAAATAAGCGATATTGTAGGTTAAAAACACGGGTTTCTATGAAAATAAGCGATATTTAAGGTTAAAAACAGGGATTTCTATGAAAATAAGCGATATTTTTGGGTTAAAAACAAGGATTTCTATGAAAATAAGCGATATTTTAGGGGAAAAACAGGGATTTCTATGAAAATAAGCGATATTTTACGGGAAAAATAGGGATTTCTATGAAAATAAGCGATATTTTTGGTTTAAAAACAGGGATTTCCATGAAAATAAGCGATATTTTTGGGTTAAAAACAGGGATTTCTATGAAAATAAGCGATAATTTAGGGTTAAAAACAGGGATTTCTATGAAAATAAGCGATATTTTTGGGTTAAAAACGGGGATTTCTATGAAAATAAGCGATATTTTTGAGTTAAAAACAGGGATTTCGATGAAAATAAGCGATATTCTAGGGGAAAAACAGGGATTTCTATGAAAATAAGCGATATTTTAGGGGAAAAACAGGGATTTCGATGAAAATAAGCGATATTTTTGGGTTAAAAACAGGGATTTCTATGAAAATAAGCGATATTTTAGGGGAAAAACAGGGATTTCTATGAAAATAAGCGATATTTTAGGGTTAAAAACAGGGATTTCAATGAAAATAAGCGATATTTTAGGGTTAAAAACAGGGATTTCTATGAAAATAAGCGATATTTAAGGTTAAAAACAGGGATTTCTATGAAAATAAGCGATATTTTAGGGGAAAAACAGGGATTTCTATGAAAATAAGCAATATTTAAGGTTAAAAACAGGGATTTCGATGAAAATAAGCGATATTTAAGGGGAAAAACTGGGATTTCGATGAAAATAAGCGATATTTAAGGGTAAAAACAGGGATTTCCATGAAAATAAGCGATATTTTTGGGTTAAAAACAGGGATTTCTATGAAAATAAGCGATATTTTTGGTTTAAAAACAGGGATTTCCATGAAAATAAGCGATATTTTTGGGTTAAAAACAGGGATTTTGATGAAAATAAGCGATATTTAAGGGGAAAAACAGGGATTTCTATGAAAATAAGCGATATTTTTGGGTTAAAAACAAGGATTTCTATGGAAATAAGCGATATTTTAGGGGAAAAACAGGGATTTCTATGAAAATAAGCGATATTTAAGGTTAAAAACAGGGATTTCTATGAAAATAAGCGATATTTTACGGGAAAAACAGGGATTTCTATGAAAATAAGCGATATTTTTGGTTTAAAAACAGGGATTTCCATGAAAATAAGCGATATTTTTGGGTTAAAAACAGGGATTTTGATGAAAATAAGCGATATTTAAGGTTAAAAACAGGGATTTCTATGAAAATAAGCGATATTTTTGGGTTAAAAACAAGGATTTCTATGAAAATAAGCGATATTTTTGGGTTAAAAACAGGGATTTCTATGAAAATAAGCGATATTTAAGGTTAAAAACAGGGATTTCTATGAAAATAAGCGATATTTTAGGTTAAAAACAGGAATTTCTATGAAAATAAGCGATATTTTAGGGTTAAAAACAGGGATTTCTATGAAAAAAAGCGATATTTTAGGGGAAAAACAGGGATTTCTATGAAAATAAGCGATATTTTAGGGGAAAAACAGGGATTTCTATGAAAATAAGCGATATTTTAGGGTTAAAAACAGGGATTTCTATGAAAATAAGCAATATTTAAGGTTAAAAACAGGGATTTCGATGAAAATAAGCGATATTTAAGGGGAAAAACAGGGATTTCGATGAAAATAAGCGATATTTTTGGGTTAAAAACAGGGATTTCTATGAAAATAAGCGATATTTTTGGGTTAAAAACAGGGATTTCCATGAAAATAAGCGATATTTTTGGGGAAAAAACAGGGATTTCTTAGAAAATAAGCGATATTTTTGGTTTAAAAACAGGGATTTCTATGAAAATAAGCGATATTTAAGGTTAAAAACAGGGATTTCCATGAAAATAGGCAATATTTAAGGTTAAAAACAGGGATTTCGATGAAAATAAGCGATATTTTTGGGTTAAAAACAGGGATTTCTATGAAAATAAGCGATATTTTTGGGTTAAAAACAGGGATTTCTATGAAAATAAGCAATATTTTAGGGGAAAAAAACAGGGATTTCCATGAAAATAAGCGATATTTTTGCGTTAAAAACAGGGATTTCCATGAAAATAAGCGATATTTTAGGGGAAAAACAGGGATTTCCATGAAAATAAGCGATATTTTTGGGTTAAAAACAGGGATTTCTATGAAAATAAGCGATATTTTAGGGTTAAAAACAGGGATTTCCATGAAAATAAGCGATATTTTAGGGGAAAAACAGGGATTTCTATGAAAAAAAGCTATATTTTAGGTTAAAAACAGGGATTTCTATGAAAATAAGCGATATTTTAGGGTTAAAAACAGGGATTTCTATGAAAATAAGCGATATTTTTGGGTTAAACACAGGGATTTCTATGAAAATAAGCGATATTTTAGGGTTAAAAACAGGGATTTCTATGAATATAAGCGATATTTTAGGGTTAAAAACAGGGATTTCTATGAATATAAGCAATATTTAAGGTTAAAAACAGGTATTTGGATGAAAATAAGCGATATTTAAGGGGAAAATCAGGTATTTCTATGAAAATAAGCGATATTTTAGGTTAAAAACAGGGATTTCCATGAAAATAAGCGATATTGTAGGGGAAAAACAGGGATTTCTATGAAAATAAGTGATATTTTAGGTTAAAAACAGGGTTTTCTATGAAAATAAGCGATATTTTAGGGTTAAAAACAGGGATTTCTATGAAAATAAGTGATATTTAAGGTTAAAAACAGGGATTTCGATGAAAATAAGCGATATTTTTGGGTTAAAAACAGGGATTTCTATGAAAATAAGCGATATTTTAGGTTAAAAACAGGGATTTCTATGAAAATAAGCGATATTTTAGGTTAAAAACAGGGATTTCTATGAAAATAAGCGATATTTTTGGGTTAAAAACAAGGATTTCTATGAAAATAAGCGATATTTTAGGGGAAAAACAGGGATTTCGATGAAAATAAGCGATATTTAAGGTTAAAAACAGGGATTTCCATGAAAATAAGCGATATTTTACGGGAAAAATAGGGATTTCTATGAAAATAAGCGATATTTTTGGTTTAAAAACAGGGATTTCCATGAAAATAAGCGATATTTTTGGGTTAAAAACAGGGATTTCTATGAAAATAAGCGATATTTAAGGGTTAAAAACAGGGATTTCTATGAAAATAAGCGATATTTTTGGGTTAAAAACGGGGATTTCTATGAAAATAAGCGATATTTTAGGGTTAAAAACAGGGATTTCGATGAAAATAAGCGATATTCTAGGGGAAAAACAGGGATTTCTATGAAAATAAGCGATATTTTAGGGGAAAAACAGGGATTTCGATGAAAATAAGCGATATTTTTGGGTTAAAAACAGGGATTTCTATGAAAATAAGCGATATTTTTGGGTTAAAAACAGGGATTTCTATGAAAATAAGCGATATTTTAGGGTTAAAAACAGGGATTTCAATGAAAATAAGCGATATTTTAGGGTTAAAAACAGGGATTTCTATGAAAATAAGCGATATTTAAGGTTAAAAACAGGGATTTCTATGAAAATAAGCGATATTTTAGGGGAAAAACAGGGATTTCTATGAAAATAAGCAATATTTAAGGTTAAAAACAGGGATTTCGATGAAAATAAGCGATATTCTAGGGGAAAAACAGGGATTTCTATGAAAATAAGCGATATTTTAGGGGAAAAACTGGGATTTCGATGAAAATAAGCGATATTTAAGGGTAAAAACAGGGATTTCCATGAAAATAAGCGATATTTTTGGTTTAAAAACAGGGATTTCTATGAAAATAAGCGATATTTTAGGGGAAAAACAGGGATTTCTATGAAAATAAGCGATATTTTTGGGGAAAAACAGGGATTTCTATGAAAATAAGCGATATTTTAGGGTTAAAAACAGGGATTTCTATGAAAATAAGCGATATTTAAGGGGAAAAGCAGGGATTTCCATGAAAATAAGCGATATTTTAGGGTTAAAAACAAGGATTTCTATGAAAATAAGCGATATTTTAGGGGAAAAACAGGGATTTCTATGAAAATAAGCGATATTTTAGGTTAAAAACAGGGATTTCTATGAAAATAAGCGATATTTTAGGTTAAAAACAGGGATTTCTATGAAAATAAGCGATATTTTAGGGTTAAAAACAGGGATTTCTATGAAAATAAGCGATATTTTAGGGGAAAAACAGGGATTTCTATGAAAATAAGCGATATTTTTGGGTTAAAAACAGGGATTTCTATGAAAATAAGCGATATTTTTGGGTTAAAAACAGGGATTTCTATGAAAATAAGCGATATTTTAGGGTTAAAAACAGGGATTTCTATGAAAATAAGCGATATTTTTGGGTTAAAAACAGGGATTTCCATGAAAATAAGCGATATTTAAGGTTAAAAACAGGGATTTCCATGAAAATAAGCAATATTTAAGGTTAAAAACAGGGATTTCCATGAAAATAAGCGATGTTTTTGGGGAAAAACAGGGATTTCCATGAAAATAAGCGATATTTTTGGGTTAAAAACAGGGATTGCTATGAAAATAAGCGATATTTTAGGTTAAAAACAGGGATTTCCATGAAAATAAGCGATATTTTAGGGGAAAAACAGGGATTTCTATGAAAATAAGCGATATTTTAGGGGAAAAACAGGGATTTCTATGAAAATAAGTGATATTTTAGGGGAAAAACAGGGATTTCTATGAAAATAAGCGATATTTTTGGGTTAAAAACAGGGATTTCTATGAAAATAAGCGATATTTTAGGGTTAAAAACAGGGATTTCTATGAAAATAAGCAATATTTAAGGTTAAAAACAGGGATTTTGATGAAAATAAGCGATATTTTTGGTTTAAAAACAGGGATTTCTATGAAAATAAGCGATATTTAAGGTTAAAAACAGGGATTTCTAGGAAAATAAGCGATATTTAAGGGGAAAAACAGGGATTTCCATGAAAATAAGCGATATTTTAGGGGAAAAACAGGGATTTCCATGAAAATAAGCGATATTTTTGGGTTAAAAACAGGGATTTCTATGAAAATAAGCGATATTTTTGGGTTAAAAAAAGGGATTTCCATGAAAATAAGCGATATTCTAGGGGAAAAACACGGATTTCTATGAAAATAAGCGATATTTAAGGGGAAAAACAGGAATTTCCATGAAAATAAGCGATATTTTAGGGGAAAATCAGGTATTTCTATGAAAATAAGCGATATTTTAGGGGAAAAACAGGGATTTCTATGAAAATAAGCGATATTTTTGGTTTAAAAACAGGGATTTCTATGAAAATAAGCGATATTTAAGGGGAAAAACAGGGATTTCTATGAAAATAAGCGACATTTTAGGTTAAAAACAGGGTTTTCTATGAAAATAAGCGATATTTTAGGGTTAAAAACAGGGATTTCCATGAAAATAAGCGATATTTTAGGGGAAAAACAGGGATTTTGATGAAAATAAGCGATATTTAAGGGGAAAAACAGGGATTTCCATGAAAATAAGCGATATTTTAGGTTAAAAACAGGGTTTTCTATGAAAATAAGTGATATTTTTGGGTTAAAAACAGGGATTTCTATGAAAATAAGCGATATTTTAGGGGAAAAACAGGGATTTCGATGAAAATAAGCGATATTCTAGGGGAAAAACAGGGATTTGGATGAAAATAAGCGATATTTTAGGGTAAAAACAGGGATTTCTATGAAAATAAGCGATATTTTTGGTTTAAAAACAGGGATTTCTATGAAAATAAGCGATATTTTAGGGAAAAACAGGGATTTCTATGAAAATAAGCGATATTTTAGGGGAAAATCAGGTATTTCTATGAAAATAAGCGATATTTTAGGGTAAAAACAGGGATTTCTATGAAAATAAGCGATATTTTAGGGTTAAAAACAGGGATTTCTATGAAAATAAGCGATATTTAAGGGGAAAAACAGGGATTTCGATGAAAATAAGCGATATTTTTGGTTTAAAAACAGGGATTTCTATGAAAATAAGCGATATTTTAGGGGAAAAACAGGGATTTCTATGAAAATAAGCGATATTTTTGGGTTAAAAACAGGGATTTCCATGAAAATAAGCGATATTTTAGGGTTAAAAACAGGGATTTCTATGAAAATAAGCAATATTTTAGGTTAAAAACAGGGATTTTGATGAAAATAAGTGATATTTTTGGGTTAAAAACACGGGTTTCTATGAAAATAAGCGATATTTAAGGGGAAAAACAGGGATTTCTATGAAAATAAGCGATATTTTTGGTTTAAAAACAGGGATTTCCATGAAAATAAGCGATATTTTTGGGTTAAAAACAGGGATTTCTATGAAAATAAGCGATATTTAAGGTTAAAAACAGGGATTTCTATGAAAATAAGCGATATTTTAGGTTAAAAACAGGGATTTCTATGAAAATAAGCGATATTTTAGGGTTAAAAACAGGGATTTCTATGAAAATAAGCGATATTTTAGGGGAAAAAACAGGGATTTCTATGAAAATAAGCGATATTTTTGGGTTAAAAACAGGGATTTCCATGAAAATAAGCAATATTTTTGGTTTAAAAACGGGGATTTCTATGAAAATAAGCGATATTTTTGGGTTAAAAACAGGGATTTCTATGAAAATAAGCGATATTTTTGGGTTAAAAACAGGGATTTCTATGAAAATAAGCGATATTTTAGGGGAAAAACAGGGATTTCTATGAAAATAAGCGATATTTTAGGGGAAAAACAGGGATTTCTATGAAAATAAGCGATATTTTAGGGTTAAAAACAGGGATTTCTATGAAAATAAGCGATATTTTAGGGTTAAAAACAGGGATTTCCATGAAAATAAGCAATATTTAAGGTTAAAAACAGGGATTTCCATGAAAATAAGCGATGTTTTTGGGGAAAAACAGGGATTTCCATGAAAATAAGCGATATTTTTGGGTTAAAAACAGGGATTGCTATGAAAATAAGCGATATTTTAGGTTAAAAACAGGGATTTCCATGAAAATAAGCGATATTTAAGGGGAAAAACAGGTATTTTGATGAAAATAAGCGATATTTTAAGGGAAAAAAACAGGGATTTCTATGAAAAAAAGCGATATTTTAGGGGAAAAACAGGGATTTCTATGAAAATAAGCGATATTTTAGGGTTAAAAACAGGGATTTCTATGAAAATAAGCGATATTTTAAGGGAAAAACAGTATTTCAGCATCACCCCGATATCTCCTCTGTTATCACTTCCATCCATGTGACGCTCTCTGATGTCAACCCCAAGTGATTTTCCAACATCTCTCCAGTGTCTTCTCAACAATTTCATCCTCATCAGCCCTTTGTCACTCCAGCAACATTAATCCAGCGTCACTCTCCGATATCAGCCCTCTATCACTCTAACAACATTTCCCCGCAAAAACCCCCCAACATCACCCTTACCATTAATTACCTACTGTAATGTTGCAGTATGATGGAAAATGCAACAACAGTAGCAGAGAAGCAAAGTCCCAGGCTGTAGTAAGTGAGGATGTGCTCAAACACAGCAGCCGTAAACACAGAAACAGAACAAAAACCTGCCTACCTTTGGAAGACCTCCTGCAAGCACAGACCTCTAGCCAAAACCCCTCTCTTCTGATGCCAGTGCTTATATGAGACCCGGGAGGGGGTGGAGCCTGGCTCCACCCCCTTCCATCACTCAGGTGCGTTTCATGCACCTGAGCTTCTATGGTTTGTCCCTTCTCAATCATTGTTTCAAGCCATAACTTAGGGTTTCCACTACATCCCCCCAACAATATCACTCCAACATCACTCCCTGATGTCCCCCCCAACAGTATCACTCCAACATCACTCCCTGATGTCCCCCCCATGATGCTCCAACATCACCCCCCAGCATCACCCCCCAGCATCACCCCCCCACATCATCCCAGGGTCACCCCAGTGTTACCCCAGTGTCACCCCAACTATGTCACTGCAATGTCACTCCCTGATGTCACCCTGCAGTAATAACCCAACACCGCCCCCAGCGTCACTCCCCAGTATCACCCAAGTGTCATCCCTATGTCAGCTGCCATGCAGGCAGGTGCCAGGTTCACGCACTGAGGATGTCAAATCCTGAATTGTTTTCACGATGGTCTTTAATTGCAAAGAAAGTCGGCGACACGTTTCTCACTGCAGAGCCACAAGCTGTCCCCACCAGTTTGGCAAACAGCGCTCGCTCCGATCACACCGGTGATCTCAACTCTGCCATCCAGGCTGCACACACAGCTTTTCAGCATCTTCTGTATCAGTACCGAAATTTGTGTGCTGTATCAGTACTGAAATTTGTGCTCCCCTATCTATTAGAAATTTTACTGAATGCCTTTGAGGACAGACTTCAATCAAAATATGTACGCCATTGTTGCTCATCCTTTGATCAAACTCCCCTTGCCGGACAGGCAGATCCAATCACCTGCTTGTAATTAGGTTTTTTTTTGTTGTTTACAGCCTGAAGCAGTGATGGAGCACCTGGTGAGGGGTGTGGCCAGCCCTGCCAGCACAGGTGGAAGCGATTTACCTGTGGGACCGGATAGGGCTGATCTTGGCTCCACCCCCTCCCTGCCCATATTTAAGGGCTGGGAACAGACAGGGCAGCATTCTGCTTGGGAACTGCCTCCTTGGGAGCATTGGGAGCGAGTTCTGCCCTTTGGAATGGGGTGAGTGATTGATGCTCTATTGCAGGGCTCTGGTCTTTCTCTTTTTGGGGATCCTGACCACTTTTAAGGGCTGGAAGCTGTAAGGGCAGCATTTCTCCATGGAGGCTGCTTCCTTTGGGGTGTGGGCTGAGTGTTTGTTTTTGGAATGGGGTCATTGATTTCTTCTTTACTGCTGGATTGTAATTTCACTTTCTGGGGGCTCCTGACCACATTTAAGGTCCATCAGCAGAAGGAGCAGCAACTGCACCTGGAGACTGCTTCCTTTAGAGTGTGGGGTGAACCCTTGAAACTGGGTGAGTGAGTCTTTATTCCCGGGTTGCAATATCTTGTTTTTGGGGGGATCCTGACCCCACTTAAGGGCTGGCAGCCTTTAAGGTGGTATCTGTCTCTAGAGACCATCTCCTTGGGAGTGTGGGGTGAGCTCTGGTCGTTGAGAAAGGATGAGTGATTCCTTCTTGTTTTAGGGCTGTGGCCTTTCCTGTTTTTGGGGCATCCTGACCACACTGAAGTGCTGGCAGATGTAAGGGCAGCATTGATCTCTGGAGACTGTCTCCTGTGGAGCAGGGGTGAGTTTTGGCCTTTGAGAAGGGTGTAAGTGGTTTCTTTGTTTTTTCTTTATTTCAGGCCTGCAATCTCCCCCTTTTTTTTTTTTTTTTTTTTTTTTTGGTAGTATCCTGACCACATTTAAGGGGTGAAAGCCATAAGGGCAGCATCTCTACCTGGAGACTGCTTCCTTGGCAGTGTGGGCTGAGTGTTCATCTTTGGAATGGGGTAACTTATTCTTCCTTTATTTCAGGGCTGTTATGCACTGCTTCCAACCATGCAGAGTTGTTTAAGGGCGTTCTGTGCACCCTTAGGTGTAATAAATCTTCATCTTTATAGAAAGCCAAGGATTGTCCTCTTCTGGACTGCTGTACTCAGCATCACCCCAGCGTGATGCAGTGAAGCCCCTGCTCTGCTGAATACTGGGACTGGCCCAGAGAGGCTCTGTGACAGATGTGGGTTATCCCAGCTGGAGTACCTGGTACCATTGGTGGTGATCTCGTCCAACTGCCACACAACGAACAGGAACATCCACAGCCAGATCAGGCTGTCCAGAGGCTGACTCCGCCTCACCTTGGAAGGGACAGGGCATCCATCACATGTCTGGGTAACCTGTTCCGCTGTGTCACCACCATCACTGTACAAGATTTTCTTTATATGTAGGCTAAATCTTTCCTTGTTCTTCCCTTCAGGTGTTGAAAGGCTGTTACCAGATCACCTCGGAGCCTTCACTTCTGCAGGCTGAACAGCTCCAGCTTTCTCTCTTTACAGGAAAGGTGTTCTATCCCTCGGTTCAACTTTGTGACTGTTCTCTGGATGTGCTCCAACAGCTCCACGTCTGTCCTGCTCTGTGGACATCCACATCCAGACGCAGCACCTCCAGGTGAGGTCTCACAGCGCAGAGCAGAGGGGCAGGACCGCCTCCCTTCACCTACTGACCGCACATCTTTGGATGGAGCCCAGCATACGGTTGGCTTTCTGGGCCAGGAAGGTACATCGCTGAGTGCCACTACTCAGCCTGTTGAGGTCTCTCTGGATGGCGTTGTCCCTCTGGTGTGTCACTGCACCCCACAGCTCGGTGTCATTAGGGTGCACTCAGCCCCACTGTCAATGTCACTGATGAAGGGGCAATCCCAGGTGTTTGTACAAACTCGGCAAAGAACACCTTGAGAGCAGCCCCACAGAGAAGGACTTGTGGATCGCGGTGGATGAGCCGGGATCCATGAGTGGACATCAGCCAGCAGAGCGCACCTGCAGCCTGGAAGGCCAGCTGTGTTCTGGGCTGCATTAAAAGAGGAGCGGCCAGCAGGGAGAGGGAGGTGATCGTCCCCATCTGCTCGGCTCTTGTGAGGCTTCATCTGCAGCGCTGCATCCAGGCCTGGGGCTCCCAGCACAGGAAGGACGTGGAGCTCATGGAGCGGGTCCAGAGGAGGCACTGAGATGATCAGATGGTTGGAGCAACTCTCCTACAAGGAAAAGTTGAGGGAAGTGGGCTTGTTCAGCCTGGAGAAGAGAAGGCTTGGGGGCGAACTCATTGCAGCCTCACAGTACTTGAAGGGGGGAGCAGCAGGAAGGGGAACGGCTGTTTACGAGGGTGGATCGTGATAGGACAAGGGGAAATGGTTTAAAACTGAAACAGGGGAGGTTTAGGTTGGTTATTAGGAGGAAGTTTTTCACAGAGAGGGTGGTGACGCACTGGAACGTGCTTTAGAGTTACTTCCAGGAGGATCTGCTCCTCGATTCTTTGCAGCACAGAGGTGAGACTGATACGTTGGTGGTTCCCAGGGTCACACTTTATATCTGCAGTAACAGCTGTGCTGTCGCCTTTTTTCTGCTCACCAGGGACTTCACCTGACTGCCTCGACTTCTCAAATACCACTGAGAGTGGCTCGGTGACTGCAGCGGTGAATTCCCTCAAGGCTCTGGGACTCGTCTCATCAGGACCCAAAGACTCCTGGATGCTTGGGTCCTCAGGTGGTCCAGAACCTGATCTCCCATCACAGTGTGGGATAGGGAGGGGTCTGTGGGATTGGCATTGCTTCCTCAGTCCCCACCTACTAAACCAAAGGTGAAGGCTGTGTACAATGAGCAGTTATCAGAGAAGATGGAAGATGGATGTTGTTGGGTACCTGAGCCTTCTCCTTGTCTGTTGTTCCCAGCTGCAGTGCTGCTGGTAAGCAGCATCGCACACAGAGTGCAGCCACATTGATCAAAGAAAGGAGTGCAGGTTTGTGAAAGAGGCACATCTGCAGGGCAGTGCCTTCATTACTGTTTTGTGTCCCACAGGTGACAGCGGAGTTGTAGCACTCCCGAGTGCTGTAACGACCGCATGGAGATGCGTGGCTCTTCATGGGAACAGCAAGGAACCGGAATCTGCATTTCCTGGAACGCCCCAGAACCTCGCTTTGCTGGCTGGTAATTGTCTGCCCAGCAGGTAAGGGCAATGCTCAGCCATCAGTGTTTATCCACTCCATAGCATGGCACAACACGGTGCTCCCAGAGCTCTTCATTGCACTTCACGGTGCCCTGGATGCTGCCTGTCCTTTTTTTTCTGTGTTCTCTTTGTCTCTGGCCTTTCACTGCAGTGTTTTCCTTCCCTTTGCCCTTGCTGTTCCCTACTGCGTTGTCTTGCCCTCCTGTTTTTGTGTTCCATGCCACGTTCATTTGGCCATTGCCCTTGGCTTTCTTTGCCGCATTCACTTCAGCATTCAGTTTTGGCGTTCTGTACTGCATTCTCTCGCCCTCCTGTTTTGGTATTTCCTTCCATGTTCTCTTAGCCATTGCCATTGGCTGGGCATTCTCTTGCCCTCCTGTTTTTGTGTTCCATGCTGGGTTCTCTTGCCCATTGCCCTTGGCTTTCTTTACCACATTCACTTTGGCATTCAGTTTTGGCGTTCCCTGCTGCGTTCTCCCGCCCTCCTGTTTTGGCGTTTCTTGCCGTGTTCTCTTGGCCATCATCCTGGGCATTTCCTTCCATGTTCTCTTAGCCCTTGCCCTCCTGTTTTTGTGTTCTATGCCACATCTCTTGGCCATTGCCCTTGGCTTTCTGTAGCCACATTCGCTTCAGCATTCAGTTTTGGCGTTCCCGGCAGCATTCTCTCACCCTCCTGTTTTGGCATTTCCTGCCACGTTCTCTTGGCCCTTGCCTGGGCATTCCCTGTGGCATTCTCTTTGACCTCCTAACTTGCTGTTCCAGCCACATTCTGCATTGGCCTTCTTTGCCGTGTTCTTTTTGGCCTCCTATTTTGGCATTTCCTGCCATGTTTTCTTAGCCCTTGCTTGGGCATTCCATGTCGTATTCCCTTGTCCTTTTGTTTTGGCATTTTGTGCTGCATTCTCTTGGCCTTTGCCCTTGGCCTTTCCTGCTGTGTTCTCTTTGGCTGTATTCTGACCTTTCCTGTTGTGTTCTCCTTGCCCTTACCTTGGTTTTCCATTGGTGCTCTCTTTGCTCTTGCCCTTGCCTTAGCTTGGCTGTTTGCTTTGCATTTACCTTGGTTTTCCATGAGAGTTCTCCTTCCCTTTGCCTGCCCTGGGAGTTCTGCTTGCCTTTGGCACTCTGGGATTAGCTGGGAGGCAACATTAAAGTTAACCTTGACCTGAACCCGTAGCTGAATGGGAGTTCTAACAATAATTGTGTTAACCTGCAGCGTATCTGTAAACCAAACCCTTAACGCAGTGTTGAAAATGTCTCTTAACCTGAATGCTGCTGTAAAAATAATGCCTCATGTTTTTTGTCAAATAACCTTAATTGTGATTGTAGTGCAGAATACTGATGTTAGACCAACTGTAACTTCAACCCTATCAATAACATTAATTATATCCCTAATGTTAATTATAATTATAATTAATTACAACCCTTGTGTCATCATTACAGCAATGTGCTCAGGGTGCAGCCCCACACATGCGGGGCAGCGCCTTCATTACTGCGTTGTTTCTCACAGGTGGCAGCAGAGCTGCGTTGCTCCTGAGCGCTTTAAGGACAGCATGGAGATGCGTGGCTCTTCACGGCAGCAGCAGGAACTGGAATCTGCATTTCCTGGAATGCCCTGGAACCTCGCTTTGCTGGCCGGTAATTGTCTGCCCAGCAGGTAAGGGCAATGCTCACCCACCAATGTTTACTCATTACTTACTGAGGCACAAGGTAGGGTTCCCAGAGCTCATTTCTGCACTTCTCGGTGCCCTGAATGCTGCCTGTCCTTTTCTTTCTGTGTTCTCCTTGCCTCCAGCCTTTCCCTGCAGCGTTCTCCTTGCCCTTGGCTTTTCCTGCTGCGTTCTCTTGCCCTCCTGTTTTGGCGATCCCTGTGGCATTCTCTTGGCCATTTGCCCTTGGCCACCTTCGCTGCGTTCTCTTTGGCCTTCGGTTTTGGCCATCTGTGCCACGTTCCCTTGGCCTTTGTCATTGGCCCTCTTTGCCACGTTCCCTTTGCCTCCCGTTCTGGCGTTCCCTTACAACACTATTTTGGCCTTCAGTTCTGGCATTTGTGGCTGCGTTCTCTTTGGCCATTGCCCTTGGCCATCTTTGCCACATTCCCTTTGGCCTCCTGTTCTGACTTTCCCTGCAGCGTTCTCTTTGGCTTCGGTTTTGGCGTCCCCTTCCACATTCTCTTTGGCCATTGCTCCCGGCCTTCTTTGCCACATTCCCTTTGGCCTCTTGTTTTGTCTTCTCCTACAGCATTCTCTTTGCCTTTGGTTTTGGCCTTTAGTGCCGCATTGTCTTTGGCCATTGCCCTTGACCTTCTGCATCGGCCTTCCCAGCAGCGTTCTCATGGACTTCACCCTCCATTTTGGCCTTCTGCATTGATCTCTTTGGTCTCTGTTCTGGCGTTCTCTGCGGCCTTCTCCTTGGGCCTGACCTCTGACGTGACTTTTGGCATTCTCCAAGCCTTTCCCATCCCTTTGCCTTTGCCCTCTGTTTTGGCGTTCCCTCGGCTGTTCTCCTTGCCTTTTGCAGGTGACTTTGCCTTGGCCTTCCCTAACGGTCACTCTAACCCTAATCCTGATGTACCTAACCCTAGTACCTTCCCTGTTAAGTACTCCTAACCTTACTCTGAAGCTATTTCTTGGAGTGGTGTTTGGCTTCCACGTTTTGTGGGGGTGGGCTGACGGTGAGCACAGTTTGGGTCTCGGTGTTCCTCCTTCTAAAGCATGTCTCTGTATTACAGGTGAAGATGCCTTCGATGCTTCCAGTCGATGACTTCCCCCCTGCGATGCCATTGGCTTTTTTGGCCTCCCACACTCACCGCCAGCTCAGTTCAGTTGAGCCGTTACCCGAATCCCCACTCCGTTCCCTTTCCACGATCTTCCTGTCACTGTGCCACAAGCCCCCACCAAGGTCATCGCAGGCAACGTGTGGGATGCGGCACTCGGTCTCATTGCAGTTCATCCCATCGGCTTCAGCCCAGCGATCCAACCCACCGGCACCCTTCCTGAGGGCCCTTCTGTTCCCAGGCCAATCAACGCTTCCTTCTGATGCCATCTGCGTTCCTTCCTGGCCACTTTAAGACTCGTGCCCCTTTGTGGCCATTTTGAGAGTTGCGCTGATTTCAGCGTGTGCGTTCAATTGACTTCAACCAAATTGGCTTCAGCTTTACATTCAATTAATGTAAACCGAATTGGCTTTAGCTTTACATTCAGTTGACTTCAACCAAATTGGCTTTAGCTTTACATTCAATTAATGTAAACCAAATTGGCTTTAATTTTACATCCAATTAATGTAAACCAAATTGGCTTTAGCATTGCCTTGCTTACGGGGTTGGGTTAGCTTTGCTTTGTTTGTTCTAGCGCAGGGCTAACCCAACCCCGTAACCAAGGGCCGGTGGAGGCGATTTTGTTCCTCCCGGCCAGTCTGAGACTCGTGCCCCCTTGTGGCCATTTGAAGAGTTGCGCTGATTTCAGCGTCTGCATTCAATTAATCTCAACCAAATTTGGCTTTAGCCTTGCAGTCATTTTGCATCAACCAAATTGTCTTTGGCTTTGCATTCAACTTAATTCAACCAAATTGGCTTTAGCTTTACATTCACTTAATGTAAACGAAATTGGCTTTAGTTTTACATCCAATTAAATGTAAACGAAATTGGCTTTAGTTTTACATCCAATTAAATGTAAACGAAATTGGCTTTAGTTTTACATTCAATAAATGTAAACCAAATTGGCTTTAAGTTTCCTTGCTTACGGGGTTGGGTTAGCTTTGCTTTGTTTGTTCTAGCGCAGGGCTAACCCAACCCCGTAACCAAGGGCCGGTGGAGGCGATTTTGTTCCTCCCGGCCAGTCTGAGACTCGTGCCCCCTTGTGGCCATTTGATGATCTGCGCTGATTTCAGCGTCTGCATTCAATTAATCTTAACCAAATTTGGCTTTAGCCTTGCAGTCATTTTGCATCAACCAAATTGGCTTTGGCTTTGCATTCAAACTATTTCAACCAAATTGGCTTTAGTTTTACATCCAATTAATGTAAACCAAATTGGCTTTAGCATTGCCTTGCTTACGGGGTTGGGTTAGCTTTGCTTTGTTTGTTCTAGCGCAGGGCTAACCCAACCCCGTAACCAAGGGCCGGTGGAGGCGATTTTGTTCCTCCCGGCCAGTCTGGGACTCGCGCCCCCTTGTGGCCATTTGAAGAATTGCGCTGATTTCAGCGTCTGCATTCAATTAATCTCAACCAAATTGGCTTTAGCCTTGCAGTCATTTTGCATCAACCAAATTGGCTTTAGTTTTACATTCAATTGACTTCAACCAAATTGGCTTTAGTTTTACATCCAATTAAATGTAAACAAAATTGGCTTTAGTTTTACATCCAATTAATGTAAACCAAATTGGCTTTAGTTTTACATCCAATTAATGTAAACCAAATTGGCTTTAAGTTTGCCTTGCTTACGGGGTTGGGTTAGCTTTGCTTTGTTTGTTCTAGCGCAGGGCTAACCCAACCCCGTAACCAAGGGCCGGTGGAGGCGATTTTGTTCCTCCCGGCCAGTCTGAGACTCGCGCCCCATTGTGGCCATTTTGAGAGTTGTGCTGATTTCAGCATCTGCATTCAATTTATCTCTACCAACTTGGCTTTAGCCTTGCAGTCATTTTGCCTCAATCAAATTGGCTTTAGCTTTACATTCAATTATTGTAAACCAATTCGGCTTTAGTTTTACATTCAATTGACTTCAACCAAATTGGCTTCAGCTTTACATTCAACTATTCTAAACCAAATTGGCTTTAGCTTTGCATTGGTTACGGGGTTGGGTTAGCTTTGCTTTGTTTGTTCCTCGGCAGGGCTAACCCAACCCCGTAACCAAGGGCCGGTGGAGGCGATTTTGTTCCTCCCGGCCAGTCTGAGACTCGCGCCCCCTTGTGGCCTTTCTGAGAATTG
>NW_026040189.1:0-97500 GCF_023343835.1 Lagopus muta
GCACGTAATTCACATTTTGGAGGGGGGGTTGGGGGCAGGACGGGACACATATGAATGCACTGCGGGTGTTTGCATCGCTTCCCATCCCCATTTCCTGCTTCACCCCCTGGGGGCGGGACCCTGGTGGGCCCCCCCAAGCGTGGGGAGAGCGGAAGCACAGGGCTGGGGGGGGCCAGAGCCCCCCCCCAAGCCCTTATGGGGACACTGTGAGCCTGGGAAACCAGACTGCACCCCCCTGGGAATTTATTGCTGCCCGGTTCATGCAGGAGGTGTGAGCTGGGGGGGAACAAGGAGCACAACGTGGGAGGAGGGGGTTGCAGGGCAGCTGCATGGGGCTGCTCAGAAGCTGGGCCGCTCCTTCTTGAGGTTCTTGTAGTCGGTGGAAACCGCTATGAACTGCAAAGAGCAGAGAGTTGAGAGGGGCTGCACTCCCCTGCAGAGCCCTCCCCGCCCCCTCAGTTCATCCCACTGCTCACTTTGTACTGGTCGGTGGGGCCCAGCTTGTTCCACGGCTCAGGGTTGTTCTTTCGGTCCCAGCTGCAAGAAGCAGTGGGACTGTGGGCACACAGGAGGTGTGTGTGGGGGGGAGGGGGCAGGACCCCTGCACCCCATAAGCACCCCCAGGCTAATGGGCACCCTACAGCCCCATAAGCACCCCCCAGCTCCATGGGTCTCCACCAGCCCTATAGGCACCCCTAGTCCCCATATGCACCCCCAGCCCCGTAGGCTCCCCATTCTGCCCCTGCAGGCTCCATGCAGTGACAACCCAGCTCCATCCTGAGGGCCGGGGGCTGTGCCCAGCTTTGGACCACAGGCAGCAGTGGGATGGGTCCTGGGTGGCTGTAACTCCTGCCATTAACTGGGGGGGCACACCTGGTCCTGTGCCCTCCTCCCATAGGTCCTCACTGTGCTGCCTCCCACCGATCCCATCCTTGCTCCCCCTTCTATCCCTGCTGTCTGTCCGCCCGTCCATCACTCAGGCCATCAGTCCCTGTCCATCTGTCCATCACCATCCTCCCTCTATCCATCATCACTGTCCGTCCATCTATCACATCCCTCTCTGCTTCACCTCCTCCCCCCCCCCCCAAGCATACATCCCCAGAGCTGAAGGGGTCCTTAAACCCCAGCCCCAGCCCCACATCTTCAGGGCTGGAGGGGTCCTTAAACCTCCCCCTCCAAACCCACATCTCCAGAGCTGGAGGTGTCCTCACAGTCCCCCCAACCTCCCCTCTCCAACCCCACATTCCCAGGACTGGAGGGGTCCTGAAACCCCACGTGCTGGGGTAGAACAGGGGGTCCCCCCTCACCTCTCACCCCCTGGTGCTTCCAGGGAGTGTCAGAGCACTGTGACCCCCCCGTGCCCCATACCTGATGTCGGGGCTGTACAGTGCCAACCTGAGCAGGTACAGCACAGCGCTGCCCAGCCCCACGCTGATGAAGCCAATGAGGGGAACGAGCTGCAGGGAGAGGGAGAGAGATGAAAAATACCCCCAATAAAATGAATATTTATCAGGGCGGCTGGAGAGTGAAAGGGAGAGCTGACAACGCCGGGAGATTTACAGGGGAAATATGGCAGAGCAATCCTGTAGCGGGGCTGTGGTACACAGTGTAGCTGTCAGCTTGAGTGACTGAATTAAAAGAGGGAGAGAAAAATCGGCTCATGGTGGAGAGGAATTGGGCTCGGAATGAGAAATCACTTCCTTCCCTCCTGCACTGCATCCAATCCTGCGCTGCATCCATTTCTGCACCGCATCCCCTCCTGCACCACGTCCTGCCCTGCGTCCCTTCCTGCACTGCATCCCGTGCTGCACTGTTCTGCCTTGCACTGCTCTCCTGCACCTCATCCCCTCCTGCACTGCATCCCCACCACCACCACGTCCCCTCCTGCACCCCTCCCTTCCTTCATTGCATCCCCTCCTGCACCACATCCCATCCTGCACCACGTTCCTGCACCGTGTTCTGCCCTGCACCACACTCCCTCCAGCACTGCTCCCCTCTGTGCTGCATCCCCTCCTGCACTGCATCCCTTCCTGCACTTTGTCCTCCCTTGCACTGCATCCCCTCCACCAGATCCTCTCCTACACTGCATCCCATCCTGCACCATGTCCCACCCGTACCCTCCTGCCATGCACTGCATCTCCTCCTGCATTGCATCCATTCCTGCCCCACGCCCCCTCCATCCCTGCACATCCTTCTGCCCTCCCACCTTCCCCCACCAACTGCTGGATGCTTCCAGCCGCCTGCAGTTCCGGACAACAACACGGGGGGAGGCACTCAGTGTCGTCGTCCCCCCCCCCAACGCCACCACATCTTCGTGGCACCGATCCGAGAGCACACAAAGCCCTCATCGCTCCATCACGCAGAGCGGAGCTCGGGCTGCCCACCACCTCCCCTCCTCGTGCTGCCGTTCCGCACTGCCCGGGGGGACGAGGCCTCAATCGCGGTGGATCCGCAGCGCTGTTGACCTCCCCCGAATCGCGGTGCTGCCGGAGTAATGAGGCTCTGTCAGTGCTCACCCCTGGGACGCCAGCCGAGGCCGTTCGCTCTCTGTGCCCATTAAACGGCACCGCTTTTCTTTGCCCACACCTGAGCTCGGCCGTGGACCAGCAGCATCGCTTGGCCACACGTTTCCTGCTGCCCTCCTGCCTCAGTTTCCCCACTTGTGCGAGGATGGATGGCTGGAACCGTCTCCTGTCTGCTCCTTTACCACACTGCTGTGTGGCTGTGGTCCCCGTCCCCCCCCCGCTCACCCTCCACCCCTTTGTGCTGCACCCCCACCCCATTTGACCCCCATGGCTGCAGCTTTGGAGCTCAGAGCCATCAGCAGCTGTTGTCTGTGCCTCCGTGTGCCCATCATCACCATCTGCTGCTGACACCTTCTGCCTAATTAACACCTGGGAAGAACTAAGGGGCCAACCCCCCCCCTCCCCAAATAAATAAGACATTGTGAGTGATGACTGTAGGCTTACAGCCCTGCAGAACCGTCCAGGAGGGCTCAATTTGAGCCCCAGTGGTGGGACTGCAGTGCACCCCCACCCCACAACCATCACTGGGATCCCCACAGGGCTCTGCTGCTGCACCCATTGCAAACGAGTGCAGGTGAAGGCTGAGCAGCCCCTGCCAACGGGTAGCTGCTGCGGGGCTGAGGCGCTCCCAATGCAGTGCAATGCGCCTGCAGTGCCACGCTGCTCTCCATGCCCCTCCGTGCAACCCCTGCAGCTGTTGGTGGCTACTTCAGGGCTTCCAGCACCGGCAGTGGGACCGTTAGTTCCCCCCCATAGGGATATTGAGGTGTGAGCAGTTCCACGTCCCGCTGTGCGGCTCCACATCACCCCATAGCGCGGTGCCCCCGCCCCATCGCAGCGCCCGTCATCTTTTCCAGCCTGGCAACGCCGCTCCTCGCACCGCTGCCAAATGCCGACGTGACTCAGAGCCACACTCAGCCGGAGCCCTGTGCACGTCCCCAGTCCTGGGGGGGAGGAGGGGATTGGGGTCTGAGACCCCCCCCCCATAGGGCTCCTGGAATGGGGGGGGGCCCGCTCAGCTGTGGGGTTTTGGGGGGGATCTGGTGGGCTGTGGCTTTGTGTGCAAATGCTCTGCTTGTGTCGGTGGGGATGGGGGTGGATCAGAGGTGGGGGTGCTGCCCCAAACCTGGGCTGTGGGGTCGGATAGGGCTCGGATTAAATTCCCCTTCATGTCCCCTCCAGAGGGGTCTCCAAATCAGGGGGATGTGAGGTGAGGGTAGATGTGAGCTGCCGCAAGCGCACAGAGCACAACCCAGTGCCACCCTGCAGCCCTGAGGTGTCAGATGGAGGGTATGGGGTCAGTTGGGAGACATGGGGTCAGTAAGAGCCTGCAGCACCCCAATAGGGTCAAACGTGGGGTGTGGGGTGGGTCAGGAGGGCTGTGCTGCACCCCAAAGGGGTCAGATGTGGGGCACAGAGTGGGTTAGGAGTATCCTGCAACACCACAGTGGGGTCAGATGTGGGTACGAGGTGGGTTAGGACTGTGCTGCACCCCAATAGGGTCAGATGTGGTGTATGAGGTCAGGCAGACACTGCAGCATCCCAGTGGGGATAGATGTGGGGTGCAGGATGGGTCAGGCGGACCCTGCTGCACCCCAGTAAGTTGGATATAGGGTATGGGTGGGGCACGAGGACCCTGCTGAACCCAATGGGGTCAGATGTGGGGTGCCAGGTGGGTCAGATGTGGGGTAATGGGGTGGATCAGGAGGTCCATGCTGCACCCTTGGGGGGCAGATGTGGGGCACAGGGTGGGATGGGACCCCCAGCACGTGGGGGATGCTGAGAGCTGGGGGGGGTTGAGGGCAGGGAACAGCCATGGGGGGCACAGAGAGGGATATGTGGGGATGGGGAAGGCAGCAGGGGGTGGAGAAGGAGTTGGGGAGGAGGAAGTGGGAGCAGATCCAGGGAGGGGAGAAACCCCCTGGGATGGGGGGGGAGTCCCGGGGTGTAGGGAGTCCGGAGTGGGGGGGGGGGGGGGGAGTCTCACTCACGCCCGGGTGCCGCTTGACGTGCCGGGAGAACATCGCTCCGAGCAGTGCGCCCTTCATGGCCGAGCCGGAGGAGCTGCGGGTGGGGAACGGAGCTGCGGGGACGGGACGGACGGGGCGGAACGGGACGGACGAGGAACCCACGGGGCACGGCCTTCACACGGCTCCCCCCCCCCCCCCAGCCACCCTCCCACGCATCCTCCTCCCCTCCTCTCTCCCCTCCCCGTGCCTCATCTTCCCCATTCGAACGGCACCGACCCCACCTGAACCCGAACTCGGCACAGCGCTGCCGGGCGATGGATGAGCGCTGCGATTTGTTCCGACAACTTCCCCCCTATCACCCCTCCCCCCCCCCAGGTTGATGATAAATGACACAACGCCCAATTTACATTTTTTAGCCATGCAAATCTCCCAGGCATCAACAGATGCTGCTGTGCATTTGAGAACGGTGCTGCAGATCCATCGGAGCTCCATAAAGGACCGCGGCCCCTCCCCCTCGCTTTGCCCCCCATCCCCTCAGGGCCCCCCCAGCTCCACATTGCCCCTCACCATCTCCTCATTGCCCCCCTCCCCCATGCTGCTCCCCCCTTATTGCTTCTATCCTCTCAGATCCTCCCCAGCCCCACACTGCCCCCATCCCCCTCATTGCCTCCCTTCACCCCCCATTACCCCCCCAACCTCTCATTGCCCCCCTCCCCCCATTGCCCCCACATCCCCCCTCATTGCCCCCCTCAATTACTCCCCACCCTTCACTGGGTGCTGCATCCTGAACCTGGTGCCCCCCCCATCACCCCCCCGTGCACATTCAGATGTTTGCACACACGCATCCTTCATGCACATGTGTGCAAATGCACACACATACAAGTCTGCAAACACATGTGTGTGTGCGTGTGTGCTTTTGTCTATGCATGTGCGCAAATGCATTTCATGTGTGAGTGCACCTGTGGAAATGCACATGCACACACGTGTTTGCATGCATGCACGTGTGCAAATGCATGCACACGCATGGCAAGCACATCCACATTCAGGTGCAGAAGATAAATGGATATTTGGGGGGGGGTGGGGGGTGCAGCCCTGCTGAATCACCGCAGTGTTTTACAGCCGCTCTGCAAATATTATTCACTGTGACAGAGGAGCGGCCGCAGGGGGGGAATCCATCAACCCCCCCAACCCCCCCCAGTCCCTCCTGATGGAGTGCTGCGTTAATGGGAAATGCGGTGCTGCACCTGAGCACAAAGCTCCACCCCCCCCCCCCCCTCCAAATTTGTGCTTGCTGGAATGGGGCCCCCTGGAAGGACCCTCACCTGAAACCCATCCCATAGCAGGGATATGAGCTCGTGCGCCATGGAAATGGGGGTTGCAGCCCCCACAAATGGGGATTCCACCTCTCAGAAAATGTGGTCACATCCCCCAGAAATAGGAACTACAGTCCCAGAAATGAGGGTCACACCCTATAGAAATGGGGGACACAGTCGCCCAAAAATAAGGGTCACAACCCCTGGAAATGGGGGTCACAGAAAAAGGGATTCCACCCTCCCAAAATGTGGGCACACTCCCATAAATGTGGGTTGCAGCCCCAGAGATTGGGGTCACATATCCCCAATAATGTGGGGCATAACCCCCAGAGATGGAGTTCACTGCCTCCCCGAAATAGGGTGGGGGGGGGGGGCATAACCCTACCTTCAGAAATGGGGAATCACATCCCCATAGAAATGTGGGTCACACTCTCCTAGAATTGGGGAACAACCCCCCCAAAAACGGGGATCACCCCCCCCATAATGTGGGTCAAACACCCCAGAGAAGGTCAACCCCCCCCCCAGAAGTAGGGATTCCACCCCCCAGAAAATGGGGGTCACAGCCCCCAGAAATACGGGTCAAACCCCCTCCCAGAAATAAGAGTCACATCTCTATAGAAATGGGGTCCTCCTCCAGAGATGGGGGTCACATCCCCCCAAAACGGGAATCAGCCCCCAGAAATAGGGGATACAGCCCCATACAAATAGGACTCCTTCCCCCAGAGATGTGGGTCACACCCCACGGATGCCCCCCTCCTCCCCCCATTTGGGTGTTGCTGTGCACAGCAGGGCTGTAAATCTCAGCTTTGGGCCACGCGATAGAAATGGTCATAAAAAATTCATGGCAGGGAAAGCAAACAAACAATAAACAAACAGGCAGTAATTAAATGGTAAATTAATGAATGCAGAGCATTGCTCTGTGGAGGTGTGCTGGGATGGGGGGTGGGGAGATGGGGGAGGCAGAGAGCAGTGGGGATGGGACGACGATGGGTCAGGGAAGGGACAGGGAATGGAATGGGACAGGGATAGGAATGGGGATGGACAAGGACAGGGATGGGAATAGAAATAGGACGGGGAAGGGACAGGGATGTGTTATGGAGGGGACAAGAATGGGATGGGGACAGGGACAGAGATGGACTGGGACAGGGATGGGGATAGAAAAAGGGATAGGAATAGGACAACAGTGGGATGGACAGGGATGGGGACAAAGACAGGGATGGGATAGGGAGAAAGAGATGGGAATGGAAGGGGGATGGGGACAGGGCAGGGACAGGGCAGGGACAGGGCATCCCCACAGCACAGCTGTGCCACGTGGCAGTGATTTGCACATCCCAGCCAGAGCTCCTCCGAGTGCTTCCCCATTTCGCCCCCCCCAAATGCTGGGGGCACAGAGCCTTGGGGGGAGGGAGGGTGCAGAGCCGCTGTCACGCGGTGGCTGCAGCTGCAGACAGACCGGGCAGGGTGAGCCGCCCCAATTAATGCTAATTGCACTCCCTCAATGTCTGGCACCACTGAACCCACATCGGTACCATAACTCGGGGGGGCGGGGTGGAACTCAATGTTTGTCCGGGGGGGGGGGGAAGGACACAACACGCAGATCCAGACCCACATAGCATCGTCCCCCATAACTATGGGTTCTCCGGCAGGGGGCGGGGGGGGGCAGCAACAGGGTCACAACGCGGTGCCCTCTGTCCGTTGCATACACACAGTCATTGACCCCCCGTTTTGGGGGTACCCGAGGGGGGGGCACACCCCCCATTCTTTGCCTGACCACTATTGCTCATTCTGACAAAGCCAGCCTGGATTAATTTTAATTTCTCCATGCAAATCAGTGCTAATTAGGATGGATTTAGTTCACAGCGCTGGGGCTGTGGGGATGGAGCAGCACAGCCCTCACTTCCCAGAAGGGTTTTTTTTTTTTCGGGGGGGTGGGGGGGGGGCGCTACAGGTCAGAACTGGGGGCAGAGGGAACCCCCATGAGGAGCTCACAGTGCTCCCAATCAACATCTAGGGGGCACAGAGGTGCTGAGCAGTGTTGATGGATGGGGCATCCCCCTACAGAGCCCCGCAGCACCCCAGAGAGATCCGAAGAGCCCTAGAGGGTCCCTTAATGCCCCACAGAACCCTGCAGAGCCACACTGAATCCACAGAGCTCTACATAGATTGACAGAGCCCTACAGAGGTCCCTCAAAGCCCCAGAGAGCCCCACAGAACCCTATGATGCCCTCAAAGCCCCAGAGAGAACTACAGAGCCTCTCAAAGCCCTACAGAGCTGTATAGAGTCCTACAGAGCCCCTCAAATGCCCACAGATGCCTGGAAATCCCCATAGAGCCCCTCAAAAAAATATAAAGTATATATAATGGTATAGAGCCCCTCAAAGCCTTAAAGAGCCCCACAGAGCTCTCCAGAGCCCTACAGTGCCCTATCATTCCCTACCGTGCCTCACGGGGCACCTCAAAGCCCCACAGAGCTCCTCGGTGTCCCACAAAGCCCCACAGAGTGTTCTGTCCCTCGGTTCCTATTTGTGGCTGTACTCTGGATGCACTCCTTGCCTCTACGCCTCTCCTGCACTGAGGGCTCCATATCCGGATGCAGCACTGGAGGTGAGGCCTCACCAGCGCAGAGCAGAGGGGTGGGGATCGGTTCCCTTTGCTGACCACAAATCCTTGGATGCAGCCCAGGATACGGTTGGCTTTCTGGGCTGGAAGGGCCATTGCTGGCTCGTGTTCAGCTCCCACCCACCAGTACACCAGGTCTTATGGGGCAGGACTGTGCTCAGTTCCTTCATCCCCAGCTTGTTTTGGTGGTGGATGTTCCCTCATCACAACTACTGACCCTGCACTTGGATTTGTGCCTGCTGCTCAGCCTCTTGAGGTCCCTCTGGATGGTGTCCCATCCCTCTGGTGTGTCACTGTACCCTACAGCTTGGCATCATTAGGGTGCACTTAACCCCACTGCCACTGATGAAGGGGCAATCCTAGATGTGTATACAAACTGGGCATAGAACCCCTCGAGAGCAGCCCTGTGGAGGATATGGAGATCCTGGTGGATGAGAAGCTAGACGTGAGCCAGACCACGCTTGCAGCCTGGAAGGCCAACTCTATCCTGGGCTGCATTAAAAGAGGAGTGGCCAGCAGGGAGAGGGAGGTGATCGTCCCCCTCTACTCAGCTCTTGTGAGGCCTCATCTGGAGCGATATTTAAGGGGAAAAACAGGGATTTCTATGAAATATTATAAATATATAAATATATTATAAAGGGTTAAGAGGTCACTCATAGGGAAGCAGGGGACCCACAGAGTGACACTGATGCTGCCCCCTCCACCCCAGAATCCAGTGAAGGACGGTGAAACCAACATCACGGCTGCCTTCATGCAGCTCAACGAGGAGATGCAGGCAGCCTTCCGCAACCTGGAGGACTGAGGGTCTCCCTCTGGACCCTCTGCTCCATTAACCCCCCCACCCCAATTCACCCCCCACCTACATCAGGATCTGTCCTCAGGGTCCCGCTTGTCCTCGTAGAATCTTAGCATGGCCTGGGTTGAAAAGTACCACAATGCTCATCTGGTTTCAACCTCCCTCTTATGTGCAGGGGCTGCCAACCAGCAGACCAGGCTGCCCAGAGCCACATCCAGCCTGACCCCATGTCAGTAAGCAATTCTTTGTTTACCACATTGTGCCCTGTTTCTTTCATGAGTGATTTAGCTGGTTTAAAGCAGCTGTGTCTGCTATTGCCTTTCTCTACAACATTCTTTTCCATTATACGCAACTATACACTGCAGTGGTGTACCTCAGAGGTTTCATTAAGGTCTACTTCAAAGTAGCAGGAGTTTTGTTCAGTGTCAAGACAAAGGCCTTATGCCTTGATGGTATTAAATGTTGATGATGATGATGTCATGTTTCAGTTAACATTAAAATTGCTTGGTAGTTAGATTTTGGTATGTGAATATTTAGAAAGAATGTAATGGACAGTGGCAAAAATGAAAAGCAACAGAAATTAAATCATTTTTTTACAGATATTCATAAGCACTTTGCACAGCGTTCCTGGGTGTGGAGAAGTTTTCCTTTCTTTGCTTTGTTTCCCCCCTCCTCCAAACTTCTCTAATCAAAGAGAGAACGGAGATTCCCGGGCGCTGCTCCGCCAACCCCAATCAATGGCGGTTGTTCTTTACGCGGTTCCTGCTGCCGCCGCGTGGCCAAGCAGCGGAAGTGCAGCTGCCTCTGTTGGTCAAAAGGTTAAGGTTAAAAACAGGGATTTCTATGAAAATAAGCGACATTTAAGGGTAAAAAACAGACATTTCTAAGAAAATAAGCGATATTTTAGGGGAAAAACAGGGATTTCTATAAAAATCAGCGATATTTAAGGTTAAAAACAAGGATTTCTATAAAAATAGGCGATATTGAAGGGGAAAAACAGGGATTTCTATGAAAATAAGCGATATTGAAGGGGAAAAACGGGAATTTCTATGAAAATAAGCGATATTTAAGGGGAAAAACAGGGATTACTATAAAAATAAGCGATATTGAAGGGGAAAAACAGAGATTTATATGAAAATCAGCGATATTTAAGGTTAAAAACAGGGATTTCTACGAAAATAGGCGATATTGAAGGGGAAAAACAGGGATTTCTACGAAAATAAGAAATAATTAAAGTTAAAAACACGGATTTCTATGAAAATACCAGCTGGGCGCATGCGCATTAGGGAGACAGCTCGGCGCCTGCGCAGTAGGGCATCACTGCACCGCATGCGCAGCAAGGTGCCAGAGCAGCGCATGCGCAGTACCGCGGCAGCTTCGCTCATGCGCAGCAGGGCGCTAGGGCAGCGCATGCGCAGTGGGATATCACCGCAGCGCATACGCAGTACGGTGCCGAGGCAACGCATGCGCAGTACGGTACAAGCTAAACGCATGCGCAGTGCGTTGCAAGAACACCGCAAGCGCAGTGAGGAGCCAGCCTGGCGCATGCGCAGTAGGGTGCCAGGGCAACGCATGCGCAATAGCCTATGAAAGTAACGCATGCGCAGTAGGTAGCCAGGGCAGCGCATGAGCACTACGGTAGCTCCCATCGCATGCGCAGTAAGGTGCAAGCGCCGCGCATGCGCAGTGGGCTGCAAGCCTAACGCATGCCCAGTGGGGAGCCAGCACGGCGCATGGGCAGAGGGGAGATAACGAAGCGCATGCGCAATAAGGAGCCAGCCTAACGCAGGCGCAGTACACAGCGAGCCTGGCGCATGCGCAGTACACTGTGAGCCAGGCGCGTGCGCAGAGGAGACCCAACCTGCCGCATGCGCAATAGAGCAGAACCACGGCGCATGAGCAGTAGCTTGCCAAGACGACGCATGCGCAATAAGGTATCTGTCAAGCGCGTGCGCAGTAGGGTGCAAATCAAGCGCATGCGCACTGGGGCGCAAGTCAAGCGCAGGCGCAATACACCGCCTGCCTGGAGCATGCGCAGTTCATTTCCTGGTGCATGCGCACTACGTCTGTCCGGCGCATGCGCAGGACGGCGCTAGCTTGGCGCACGCGCAGTAGCACAGATCCCTGGCGCTTGCGCAGTGGTGACCCAGGGTGGCGAATGCGCAATTGGGGTGTCTGCGCGGCGCATGCGCAGTAGTGTTCCAGACGGTCGCATGCGCAGTACGATGCCAGACTACCGCATACGCAGCGCGTACCGATATTGAAGAGCAAAAACATACATTTCTATGAGAATAAGCGATACTTAAGGGGAAAAACAGAGATTTCTATGAGAATAAGTGATATTTAAAGGGAAAAACAGGGATTTCTATGAAAATAAGCGATATTGAAGGGGAAAAAACAGGGATTTCCATAAAAATAAGCGATATTGAAGGGGAAAAACAGGGATTTCCATGAAAATAAGCGATATTTCAGGTTAAAAACAGGGATTTCTACGAAAATAAGCGATATTTAACGTTAAAAGCAGGGATTTCTATGAAAATAAGTGATATTTAAGGGGAAAAACGGATTTCCATCAAAATAATCGATATTTTAGGTTAAAAACAGGGATTTCTAAGAAAATATGCGCTATTGAAGGGGAAAAACAGGGATTTCTATGAAAATAAGCGGTATTGAAGGGGAAAAACAGAGATTTCTATGAAAATAAGTGATTTTTAAGGGGAAAAACAGGGATTTCTATGAAAATAATCAATATTTAACGTTAAAAGCAGGGATTTCTATGAAAATAAGCGATATTTTAGGGTTAAAAACAGGGATTTCAATGAAAATAAGCGATATTGAAGGGGAAAAACAGGGATTTCTTTGAAAATAAGCGATATTTAAGGGGAAAAACAGGGATTTCTATGAATATAAGCGATATTTAAGGGGAAAAACAGGGATTTCTATGAAAATAAGCGATATTTTTGGGTTAAAAAATGGGATTTTGATGAAAATAAGTGATTTTTTTCGGTTAAAAAATGGGATTTTGATGAAAATAAGCGATATTTCAGGTTAAAAACAGGGATTTCTATGAAAATAAGCGATATTTTAGGTTTGAAAACATGGATTTTGATGAAAATAAGTGATATTTTAGGGTAAAAAAGGGGATTTCTATGAAAATAAGCGATATTTTTGGTTTAAAGCATGGATTTTGATGAAAATAAGCGATATTTTAGGGGAAAAACAGGGATTTCTATGAAAATAAGCGATATTTTTGGGTTGAAAACATGGATTTTGATGAAAATAAGCGATATTTTTGGGTTAAAAACAGGGTTTTCTATGAAAATAAGCGATATTTTTGGGTAAAAAACAGGGATTTCTATGAAAATAAGCAATATTTTTGGGTAAAAAACAGGGATTTTGATGAAAATAAGCGATATTTTTGGGTTAAAATCATGGATTTTGATGAAAATAAGCGATATTTTTGGGTTAAAAACAGGGATTTCTATGAAAATAAGCGATATTTCAGGTTAAAAACAGGGATTTCTATGAAAATAAGCGATATTTTAGGGTTAAAAACAGGGATTTCCATGAAAATAAGCGATATTTTTGGGTTAAAAACATGGATTTTGATGAAAATAAGCGATATTTAAGGTTAAAAACAGGGATTTCTATGAAAATAAGCGATATTTTTGGGTTAAAAACAGGGATTTTGATGAAAATAAGCGATATTTTTGGGTTAAAAACAGGGATTTCTATTAAAATAAGCGATATTTAAGGTTAAAAACAGGGATTTCTATGAAAATAAGCGATATTTTTGGGTTAAAAACATGGATTTTGATGAAAATAAGTGATATTTTAGGGGAAAAAAGGGGATTTCTATTAAAATAAGCGATGTTTTAGGGGAAAAAACAGGGATTTCTATGAAAATAAGCGATATTTTTGGGTTTAAAGCATGGATTTTGATGAAAATAAGCGATATTTTAGGGGAAAAACAGGGATTTGTATGAAACTAAGCGATATTTTTGGGTTGAAAACATGGATTTTGATGAAAATAAGCGATATTTTTGGGTTAAAAACATGGATTTTGATGAAAATAAGCGATATTTTTGGGTTAAAAACAGGGATTTCTATGAAAATAAGCGATATTTTTGGGTTAAAAACAGGGATTTCTATAAAAATAAGCAATATTTTTGGGTTAAAAATATGGATTTCTATGAAAATAAGCGATATTTTTGGGTA
Source organism: Lagopus muta (assembly GCF_023343835.1). Taxonomy (NCBI): domain Eukaryota; kingdom Metazoa; phylum Chordata; class Aves; order Galliformes; family Phasianidae; genus Lagopus; species Lagopus muta. The sequence continues at coordinate 13,442 of NW_026040189.1, forward strand.
AAAAACAGGGTTTTCTATGAAAATAAGCGATATTTCAGGTTAAAAACAGGGATTTCTATGAAAATAAGCGATATTTTAGGGGAAAAACAGGGATTTCTATGAAAATAAGCGATATTTAAGGTTAAAAACAGGGATTTCTATGAAAATAAGCGATATTTTAGGGTTAAAAACATGGATTTCTATGAAAATAAGCGATATTTCAGGGGAAAAACAGGGATTTCTATGAAAATAAGCGATATTTTAGGGGAAAAACAGGGATTTTGATGAAAATAAGCGATATTTTAGGGTTAAAAACAGGGATTTGTATGAAACTAAGCGATATTTTTGGGTTGAAAACATGGATTTTGATGAAAATAAGCGATATTTTAGGGTAAAAAACAGGGATTTTGATGAAAATAAGCGATATTTAAGGTTAAAAACAGGGATTTCTATGAAAATAAGCGATATTTCAGGTTAAAAACAGGGATTTCTATGAAAATAAGCGATATTTTAGGGTTAAAAACAGGGATTTCCATGAAAATAAGCGATATTTCAGGTTAAAACCGGGATTTTTATGAAAATAAGCGATATTTTTGGGTTAAAAACAGGGATTTCTATGAAAATAAGCGATATTTTAGGGGAAAAAACAGGGATTTCTATGAAAATAAGCGATATTTTTGGTTTAGGAAATGGGATTTTGATGAAAATAAGCGATATTTTTGGGTAAAAAACAGGGATTTCTATGAAAATAAGCGATATTTTAGGGTTTAAAACATGGATTTTGATGAAAATATGCGATATTTTTGGGTTAAAAACAGGGATTTCTATGAAAGTAAGCGATATTTTAGGTTTGAAAACATGGATTTTGATGAAAATAAGTGATATTTTAGGGTAAAAAAGGGGATTTCTATGAAAATAAGCGATATTTTTGGGTTTAAAGCATGGATTTTGATGAAAATAAGCGATATTTTAGGGGAAAAACATGGATTTTGATGAAAATAAGCGATATTTTTGGGTTGAAAACATGGATTTCGATGAAAATAAGCGATATTTTTGGGTTAAAAACATGGATTTTGATGAAAATAAGCGATATTTTTGGGTTAAAAACATGGATTTTGATGAAAATAAGCGATATTTTTGGGTTAAAAACAGGGATTTCTATGAAAATAAGCGATATTTTTGGGTTAAAAACAGGGATTTCTATGAAAATAAGCGATATTTTTGGGTAAAAAACAGGGATTTCTATGAAAATAAGCGATATTTCAGGTTAAAAACAGGGATTTCTATGAAAATAAGCGATATTTTAGGGGAAAAACAGGGATTTCTATGAAAATAAGTGATATTTTTGGGTTAAAAACAGGGATTTCTATGAAAATAAGCGATATTTTTGGGTTAAAAACATGGATTTTTATGAAAATAAGCGATATTTTTGGGTTAAAAACATGGATTTTGATGAAAATAAGCGATATTTTTGGGTTAAAAACAGGGATTTCTATGAAAATAAGCGATATTTTAGGGGAAAAACAGGGATTTCTATAAAAATAAGCGATATTTTTGGGTTAAAAATATGGATTTCTATGAAAATAAGCGATATTTTTGGGTAAAAAACAGGGTTTTCTATGAAAATAAGCGATATTTCAGGTTAAAAACATGGATTTTGATGAAAATAAGCGATATTTTAGGGGAAAAACAGGGATTTCTATGAAAATAAGCGATATTTTTGGGTAAAAAACAGGGATTTCCATGAAAATAAGCGATATTTAAGGTTAAAAACAGGGATTTCTATGAAAATAAGCGATATTTTTGGGTTAAAATCATGGATTTCTATTAAAATAAGCGATATATAAGGGGAAAAACAGGGATTTCTATGAAAATAAGCGATATTTCAGGTTAAAAACAGGGATTTCTATGAAAATAAGCGATATTTTAGGGTTAAAAACAGGGATTTCCATGAAAATAAGCAATATTTAAGGGGAAAAACAGGGATTTTTATGAAAATAAGCGATATTTTTGGGTTAAAAACATGGATTTCCATGAAAATAAGCGATATTTAAGGTTAAAAACAGGGATTTCTATGAAAATAAGCGATATTTTAGGGTAAAAAACAGGGATTTTGATGAAAATAAGCGATATTTTAGGGGAAAAACAGGGGTTTCTATGAAAGTAAGCGATATTTTAGGTTTGAAAACATGGATTTTGATGAAAATAAGCGATATTTTAGGGGAAAAACAGGGATTTCTATTAAAATAAGCGATATTTAAGGGGAAAAACAGGGATTTCTATGAAAATAAGCGATATTTTTGGGTTGAAAACATGGATTTTGATGAAAATAAGCGATATTTTTGGGTTAAAAACATGGATTTTGATGAAAATAAGTGATATTTTAGGGGAAAAAAGGGGATTTCTATGAAAATAAGCGATATTTTAGGGGAAAAACAGGGATTTCTATGAAAATAAGCGATATTTTTGGGTTTAAAGCATGGATTTTGATGAAAATAAGCGATATTTTAGGGGAAAAACAGGGATTTCTATGAAAATAAGCGATATTTTTGGGTTGAAAACATGGATTTTGATGAAAATAAGCGATATTTTTGGGTTAAAAACATGGATTTTGATGAAAATAAGTGATATTTTAGGGGAAAAAAAGGGGATTTCTATTAAAATAAGCGATATTTTAGGGGAAAAACAGGGATTTCTATGAAAATAAGCGATATTTTTGGGTTGAAAACATGGATTTTGATGAAAATAAGCGATATTTTTGGGTTAAAATCATGGATTTTGATGAAAATAAGCGATAGTTTTGGGTTAAAAACAGGGATTTTGATGAAAATAAGCGATATTTTAGGGGAAAAACAGGGATTTCTATGAAAATAAGCGATATTTTTGGGTTAAAAACAGGGATTTCTATGAAAATAAGCGATATTTTTGGGTAAAAAACAGGGTTTTCTATGAAAATAAGCGATATTTCAGGTTAAAAACAGGGATTTTGATGAAAATAAGCGATATTTTAGGGGAAAAACAGGGATTTCTATGAAAATAAGCGATATTTTTGGGTTAAAAACAGGGATTTCTATGAAAATAAGCGATATTTTTGGGTTAAAAACATGGATTTCTATGAAAATAAGCGATATTTTAGGGGAAAAACAGGGATTTTTATGAAAATAAGCGATATTTTAGGGGAAAAACATGGATTTTGATGAAAATAAGCGATATTTTAGGGTAAAAAACAGGGATTTCTATGAAAATAAGCGATATTTTAGGGTTAAAAACAGGGATTTCCATGAAAATAAGCGATATTTCAGGTTAAAAACAGGGATTTTGATGAAAATAAGCGATATTTTAGGGGAAAAACAGGGATTTCTATGAAAGTAAGCGATATTTTAGGTTTGAAAACATGGATTTTGATGAAAATAAGCGATATTTTAGGGGAAAAACAGGGATTTCTATTAAAATAAGCGATATTTTTGGGTTAAAAACAGGGATTTCTATGAAAGTAAGCGATATTTTAGGTTTGAAAACATGGATTTTGATGAAAATAAGCGATATTTTTGGGTTAAAAACATGGATTTTGATGAAAATAAGCGATATTTTAGGGGAAAAAAGGGGATTTCTATTAAAATAAGCGATATTTTAGGGGAAAAAACAGGGATTTCTATGAAAATAAGCGATATTTTTGGGTTTAAAGCATGGATTTTGATGAAAATAAGCGATATTTTAGGGGAACAACAGGGATTTCTATGAAAATAAGCGATATTTTTGGGTTGAAAACATGGATTTCTATGAAAATAAGCGATATTTTTGGGTTAAAAACATGGATTTTGATGAAAATAAGTGATATTTTAGGGGAAAAAAGGGGATTTCTATTAAAATAAGCGATATTTTAGGGGAAAAACAGGGATTTCTATGAAAATAAGCGATATTTTTGGGTTTAAAGCATGGATTTTGATGAAAATAAGCGATATTTTAGGGGAAAAACAGGGATTTTGATGAAAATAAGCGATATTTTTGGGTTTAAAGCATGGATTTTGATGAAAATAAGCGATATTTTTGGGTTTAAAGCATGGATTTTGATGAAAATAAGCGATATTTTTGGGTTAAAAACAGGGATTTCTATGAAAATAAGCGATATTTTTGGGTTAAAAACATGGATTTTGATGAAAATAAGCGATATTTTTGGGTTAAAAACAGGGATTTCTATGAAAATAAGCGATATTTTTGGGTTAAAAACAGGGATTTCTATGAAAATAAGCGATATTTTTGGGTTAAAAACATGGATTTCTATGAAAATAAGCGATATTTTAGGGGAAAAAACAGGGATTTTGATGAAAATAAGCGATATTTTAGGGGAAAAACATGGATTTCTATGAAAATAAGCGATATTTTAGGGTTAAAAACAGGGATTTCCATGAAAATAAGCGATATTTTTGGGTTAAAAACAGGGATTTCTATGAAAATAAGCGATATTTTTGGGTTAAAAACATGGATTTCGATGAAAATAAGCGATATTTAAGGTTAAAAACAGGGATTTCTATGAAAATAAGCGATATTTTAGGGTAAAAAACAGGGATTTTGATGAAAATAAGCGATATTTTAGGGGAAAAACAGGGATTTCTATGAAAGCAAGCGATATTTTAGGTTTGAAAACATGGATTTTGATGAAAATAAGCGATATTTTAGGGGAAAAACAGGGATTTCTATTAAAATAAGCGATATTTAAGGGGAAAAACAGGGATTTCTATGAAAATAAGCGATATTTTTGGGTTGAAAACATGGATTTTGATGAAAATAAGCGATATTTTTGGGTTAAAAACATGGATTTTGATGAAAATAAGCGATATTTTAGGGGAAAAAAAGGGGATTTCTATTAAAATAAGCGATATTTTAGGGGAAAAACAGGGATTTCTATGAAAGTAAGCGATATTTTTGGGTTTAAAGCATGGATTTTGATGAAAATAAGCGATATTTTAGGGGAAAAACAGGGATTTCTATGAAAATAAGCGATATTTTTGGGTTGAAAACATGGATTTTGATGAAAATAAGCGATATTTTTGGGGAAAAAACATGGATTTTGATGAAAATAAGTGATATTTTAGGGGAAAAAAGGGGATTTCTATTAAAATATGCGATATTTTAGGGGAAAAACAGGGATTTCTATGAAAATAAGCGATATTTTTGGGTTTAAAGCATGGATTTTGATGAAAATAAGCGATATTTTAGGGGAAATACAGGGATTTCTATGAAAATAAGCGATATTTTTGGGTTGAAAACATGGATTTCGATGAAAATAAGCGATATTTTAGGTTAAAAACATGGATTTTGATGAAAATAAGCGATATTTTTGGGTTAAAAACAGGGATTTCTATGAAAATAAGCGATATTTTTGGGTGAAAAACAGGGATTTCTATGAAAATAAGCGATATTTTTGGGTTAAAAACAGGGTTTTCTATGAAAATAAGCGATATTTTTGGGTAAAAAACAGGGTTTTCTATGAAAATAAGCGATATTTCAGGTTAAAAACAGGGATTTCTATGAAAATAAGCGATATTTTAGGGGAAAAACAGGGATTTCTATGAAAATAAGCGATATTTTTGGGTTAAAAACAGGGATTTCTATGAAAATAAGCGATATTTTTGGGTTAAAAACATGGATTTCTATGAAAATAAGCGATATTTTAGGGGAAAAACAGGGATTTTGATGAAAATAAGCGATATTTTAGGGGAAAAACATGGATTTTGATGAAAATAAGCGATATTTTAGGGTAAAAAACAGGGATTTCTATGAAAATAAGCGATATTTAAGGTTAAAAACAGGGATTTCCATGAAAATAAGCGATATTTCAGGTTAAAAACAGGGATTTTTATGAAAATAAGTGATATTTTTGGGTAAAAAACAGGGATTTCTATGAAAATAAGTGATATTTTAGGGGAAAAACAGGGATTTCTATGAAAATAAGTGATATTTTAGGGTTAAAAACAGGGATTTCTATGAAAATAAGCGATATTTTTGGGTTAAAAACATGGATTTTGATGAAAATAAGCGATATTTTTGGGTTAAAAACAGGGATTTCTATGAAAATAAGCGATATTTTTGGGTTAAAAACAGGGATTTCTATGAAAGTAAGCGATATTTTAGGTTTGAAAACATGGATTTTGATGAAAATAAGCGATATTTTAGGGGAAAAACAGGGATTTATATTAAAATAAGCGATATTTCAGGTTAAAAACAGGGATTTCTATGAAAATAAGCGATATTTTAGGGTTTAAAACATGGATTTTGATGAAAATAAGTGATATTTTAGGGTAAAAAAGGGGATTTCTATGAAAATAAGCGATATTTTAGGGGAAAAACAGGGATTTTGATGAAAATAAGCGATATTTTTGGGTTTAAAGCATGGATTTTGATGAAAATAAGCGATATTTTTGGGTTGAAAACATGGATTTTGATGAAAATAAGCGATATTTTAGGGGAAAAACATGGATTTTGATGAAAATAAGCGATATTTTTGTGTTAAAAACATGGATTTTTATGAAAATAAGCGATATTTTTGGGTAAAAAACATGGATTTTGATGAAAATAAGCGATATTTTTGGGTTAAAAACAGGCATTTCTATGAAAATAAGCGATATTTTTGGGTTAAAAACAGGGATTTCTATAAAAATAAGCGATATTTTTGGGTTAAAAATATGGATTTCTATGAAAATAAGCGATATTTAATGGTAAAAAATCGGGTTTTCTATGAAAATAAGCGATATTTCAGGTTAAAAACAGGGATTTTGATGAAAATAAGCGATATTTTAGGGGAAAAACAGGGATTTCTATGAAAATAAGCGATATTTTAGGGTTAAAAACAGGGATTTCTATGAAAATAAGCGATATTTTTGGGTTAAAAACATGGATTTTGATGAAAATAAGCGATATTTTTGGGTTAAAAACAGGGATTTCTATGAAAGCAAGCGATATTTTAGGTTTGAAAACATGGATTTTGATGAAAATAAGCGATATTTTAGGGGAAAAACAGGGATTTCTATTAAAATAAGCGATATTTAAGGGGAAAAACAGGGATTTCTATGAAAATAAGCGATATTTTTGGGTTGAAAACATGGATTTTGATGAAAATAAGCGATATTTTTGGGTTAAAAACATGGATTTTGATGAAAATAAGCGATATTTTAGGGGAAAAAAGGGGATTTCTATTAAAATAAGCGATATTTTAGGGGAAAAACAGGGATTTCTATGAAAGTAAGCGATATTTTTGGGTTTAAAGCATGGATTTTGATGAAAATAAGCGATATTTTAGGGGAAAAACAGGGATTTCTATGAAAATAAGCGATATTTTTGGGTTGAAAACATGGATTTTGATGAAAATAAGCGATATTTTTGGGGAAAAAACATGGATTTTGATGAAAATAAGTGATATTTTAGGGGAAAAAAGGGGATTTCTATTAAAATATGCGATATTTTAGGGGAAAAACAGGGATTTCTATGAAAATAAGCGATATTTTTGGGTTTAAAGCATGGATTTTGATGAAAATAAGCGATATTTTAGGGGAAATACAGGGATTTCTATGAAAATAAGCGATATTTTTGGGTTGAAAACATGGATTTCGATGAAAATAAGCGATATTTTAGGTTAAAAACATGGATTTTGATGAAAATAAGCGATATTTTTGGGTTAAAAACAGGGATTTCTATGAAAATAAGCGATATTTTTGGGTGAAAAACAGGGATTTCTATGAAAATAAGCGATATTTTTGGGTTAAAAACAGGGTTTTCTATGAAAATAAGCGATATTTTTGGGTAAAAAACAGGGTTTTCTATGAAAATAAGCGATATTTCAGGTTAAAAACAGGGATTTCTATGAAAATAAGCGATATTTTAGGGGAAAAACAGGGATTTCTATGAAAATAAGCGATATTTTTGGGTTAAAAACAGGGATTTCTATGAAAATAAGCGATATTTTTGGGTTAAAAACATGGATTTCTATGAAAATAAGCGATATTTTAGGGGAAAAACAGGGATTTTGATGAAAATAAGCGATATTTTAGGGGAAAAACATGGATTTTGATGAAAATAAGCGATATTTTAGGGTAAAAAACAGGGATTTCTATGAAAATAAGCGATATTTAAGGTTAAAAACAGGGATTTCCATGAAAATAAGCGATATTTCAGGTTAAAAACAGGGATTTTTATGAAAATAAGTGATATTTTTGGGTAAAAAACAGGGATTTCTATGAAAATAAGTGATATTTTAGGGGAAAAACAGGGATTTCTATGAAAATAAGTGATATTTTAGGGTTAAAAACAGGGATTTCTATGAAAATAAGCGATATTTTTGGGTTAAAAACATGGATTTTGATGAAAATAAGCGATATTTTTGGGTTAAAAACAGGGATTTCTATGAAAATAAGCGATATTTTTGGGTTAAAAACAGGGATTTCTATGAAAGTAAGCGATATTTTAGGTTTGAAAACATGGATTTTGATGAAAATAAGCGATATTTTAGGGGAAAAACAGGGATTTATATTAAAATAAGCGATATTTCAGGTTAAAAACAGGGATTTCTATGAAAATAAGCGATATTTTAGGGTTTAAAACATGGATTTTGATGAAAATAAGTGATATTTTAGGGTAAAAAAGGGGATTTCTATGAAAATAAGCGATATTTTAGGGGAAAAACAGGGATTTTGATGAAAATAAGCGATATTTTTGGGTTTAAAGCATGGATTTTGATGAAAATAAGCGATATTTTTGGGTTGAAAACATGGATTTTGATGAAAATAAGCGATATTTTAGGGGAAAAACATGGATTTTGATGAAAATAAGCGATATTTTTGTGTTAAAAACATGGATTTTTATGAAAATAAGCGATATTTTTGGGTAAAAAACATGGATTTTGATGAAAATAAGCGATATTTTTGGGTTAAAAACAGGCATTTCTATGAAAATAAGCGATATTTTTGGGTTAAAAACAGGGATTTCTATAAAAATAAGCGATATTTTTGGGTTAAAAATATGGATTTCTATGAAAATAAGCGATATTTAATGGTAAAAAATCGGGTTTTCTATGAAAATAAGCGATATTTCAGGTTAAAAACAGGGATTTTGATGAAAATAAGCGATATTTTAGGGGAAAAACAGGGATTTCTATGAAAATAAGCGATATTTTAGGGTTAAAAACAGGGATTTCTATGAAAATAAGCGATATTTTTGGGTTAAAAACATGGATTTTGATGAAAATAAGCGATATTTTTGGGTTAAAAACAGGGATTTCTATGAAAATAAGCGATATTTTTGGGTTAAAAACAGGGATTTCTATGAAAATAAGCGATATTTTTGGGTTAAAAACAGGGTTTTCTATGAAAATAAGCGATATTTTTGGGTAAAAAACAGGGTTTTCTATGAAAATAAGCGATATTTCAGGTTAAAAACAGGGATTTTGATGAAAATAAGCGATATTTTAGGGGAAAAACAGGGATTTCTATGAAAATAAGCGATATTTTTGGGTTAAAAACAGGGATTTCTATGAAAATAAGCGATATTTTTGGGTTAAAAACAGGGATTTCTATGAAAATAAGCGATATTTTTGGGTTAAAAACATGGATTTCTATGAAAATAAGCGATATTTTAGGGTTTAAAACATGGATTTTGATGAAAATAAGCGATATTTTAGGGGAAAAACAGGGATTTTGATGAAAATAAGTGATATTTTAGGGTAAAAAAACAGGGATTTCTATGAAAATAAGCGATATTTAAGGTTAAAAACAGGGATTTCCATGAAAATAAGCGATATTTCAGGTTAAAAACAGGGATTTTTATGAAAATAAGTGATATTTTTGGGTAAAAAACAGGGATTTCCATGAAAATAAGCGATATTTTTGGGTTAAAAAATGGGATTTTGATGAAAATAAGCGATATTTAAGGTTAAAAACAGGGATTTCTATGAAAATAAGCAATATTTTTGGGTTAAAAACAGGGATTTCTATAAAAATAAGCGATATTTTTGGGTTAAAAATATGGATTTCTATGAAAATAAGCGATATTTAATGGTAAAAAATCGGGTTTTCTATGAAAATAAGCGATATTTCAGGTTAAAAACAGGGATTTTGATGAAAATAAGCGATATTTTAGGGGAAAAACAGGGATTTCTATGAAAATAAGCGATATTTTAGGGTTAAAAACAGGGATTTCTATGAAAATAAGCGATATTTTTGGGTTAAAAACATGGATTTTGATGAAAATAAGCGATATTTTTGGGTTAAAAACAGGGATTTCTATGAAAATAAGCGATATTTTTGGGTTAAAAACAGGGATTTCTATGAAAATAAGCGATATTTTTGGGTTAAAAACAGGGTTTTCTATGAAAATAAGCGATATTTTTGGGTAAAAAACAGGGTTTTCTATGAAAATAAGCGATATTTCAGGTTAAAAACAGGGATTTTGATGAAAATAAGCGATATTTTAGGGGAAAAACAGGGATTTTCTATGAAAATAAGCGATATTTTTGGGTTAAAAACAGGGATTTCTATGAAAATAAGCGATATTTTTGGGTTAAAAACATGGATTTCTATGAAAATAAGCGATATTTTAGGGTTTAAAACATGGATTTTGATGAAAATAAGCGATATTTTAGGGGAAAAACAGGGATTTTGATGAAAATAAGCGATATTTTAGGGTTAAAAACAGGGATTTGTATGAAACTAAGCGATATTTTTGGGTTGAAAACATGGATTTTGATGAAAATAAGCGATATTTTAGGGTAAAAAACAGGGATTTTGATGAAAATAAGCGATATTTAAGGTTAAAAACAGGGATTTCTATGAAAATAAGCGATATTTCAGGTTAAAAACAGGGATTTCTATGAAAATAAGCGATATTTTAGGGTTAAAAACAGGGATTTCCATGAAAATAAGCGATATTTCAGGTTAAAACCGGGATTTTTATGAAAATAAGCGATATTTTTGGGTTAAAAACAGGGATTTCTATGAAAATAAGCGATATTTTAGGGGAAAAACAGGGATTTCTATGAAAATAAGCGATATTTTTGGTTTAGGAAATGGGATTTTGATGAAAATAAGCGATATTTTTGGGTAAAAAACAGGGATTTCTATGAAAATAAGCGATATTTTAGGGTTTAAAACATGGATTTTGATGAAAATATGCGATATTTTTGGGTTAAAAACAGGGATTTCTATGAAAGTAAGCGATATTTTAGGTTTGAAAACATGGATTTTGATGAAAATAAGTGATATTTTAGGGTAAAAAAGGGGATTTCTATGAAAATAAGCGATATTTTTGGGTTTAAAGCATGGATTTTGATGAAAATAAGCGATATTTTAGGGGAAAAACATGGATTTTGATGAAAATAAGCGATATTTTTGGGTTGAAAACATGGATTTCGATGAAAATAAGCGATATTTTTGGGTTAAAAACATGGATTTTGATGAAAATAAGCGATATTTTTGGGTTAAAAACATGGATTTTGATGAAAATAAGCGATATTTTTGGGTTAAAAACAGGGATTTCTATGAAAATAAGCGATATTTTTGGGTTAAAAACAGGGATTTCTATGAAAATAAGCGATATTTTTGGGTAAAAAACAGGGATTTCTATGAAAATAAGCGATATTTCAGGTTAAAAACAGGGATTTCTATGAAAATAAGCGATATTTTAGGGGAAAAACAGGGATTTCTATGAAAATAAGTGATATTTTTGGGTTAAAAACAGGGATTTCTATGAAAATAAGCGATATTTTTGGGTTAAAAACATGGATTTTTATGAAAATAAGCGATATTTTTGGGTTAAAAACATGGATTTTGATGAAAATAAGCGATATTTTTGGGTTAAAAACAGGGATTTCTATGAAAATAAGCGATATTTTAGGGGAAAAACAGGGATTTCTATAAAAATAAGCGATATTTTTGGGTTAAAAATATGGATTTCTATGAAAATAAGCGATATTTTTGGGTAAAAAACAGGGTTTTCTATGAAAATAAGCGATATTTCAGGTTAAAAACATGGATTTTGATGAAAATAAGCGATATTTTAGGGGAAAAACAGGGATTTCTATGAAAATAAGCGATATTTTTGGGTAAAAAACAGGGATTTCCATGAAAATAAGCGATATTTAAGGTTAAAAACAGGGATTTCTATGAAAATAAGCGATATTTTTGGGTTAAAATCATGGATTTCTATTAAAATAAGCGATATATAAGGGGAAAAACAGGGATTTCTATGAAAATAAGCGATATTTCAGGTTAAAAAACAGGGATTTCTATGAAAATAAGCGATATTTTAGGGTTAAAAACAGGGATTTCCATGAAAATAAGCAATATTTAAGGGGAAAAACAGGGATTTTTATGAAAATAAGCGATATTTTTGGGTTAAAAACATGGATTTCCATGAAAATAAGCGATATTTAAGGTTAAAAACAGGGATTTCTATGAAAATAAGCGATATTTTAGGGTAAAAAACAGGGATTTTGATGAAAATAAGCGATATTTTAGGGGAAAAACAGGGGTTTCTATGAAAGTAAGCGATATTTTAGGTTTGAAAACATGGATTTTGATGAAAATAAGCGATATTTTAGGGGAAAAACAGGGATTTCTATTAAAATAAGCGATATTTAAGGGGAAAAACAGGGATTTCTATGAAAATAAGCGATATTTTTGGGTTGAAAACATGGATTTTGATGAAAATAAGCGATATTTTTGGGTTAAAAAACATGGATTTTGATGAAAATAAGTGATATTTTAGGGGAAAAAAGGGGATTTCTATGAAAATAAGCGATATTTTAGGGGAAAAACAGGGATTTCTATGAAAATAAGCGATATTTTTGGGTTTAAAGCATGGATTTTGATGAAAATAAGCGATATTTTAGGGGAAAAACAGGGATTTCTATGAAAATAAGCGATATTTTTGGGTTGAAAACATGGATTTTGATGAAAATAAGCGATATTTTTGGGTTAAAAACATGGATTTTGATGAAAATAAGTGATATTTTAGGGGAAAAAAGGGGATTTCTATTAAAATAAGCGATATTTTAGGGGAAAAACAGGGATTTCTATGAAAATAAGCGATATTTTTGGGTTGAAAACATGGATTTTGATGAAAATAAGCGATATTTTTGGGTTAAAATCATGGATTTTGATGAAAATAAGCGATAGTTTTGGGTTAAAAACAGGGATTTTGATGAAAATAAGCGATATTTTAGGGGAAAAACAGGGATTTCTATGAAAATAAGCGATATTTTTGGGTTAAAAACAGGGATTTCTATGAAAATAAGCGATATTTTTGGGTAAAAAAACAGGGTTTTCTATGAAAATAAGCGATATTTCAGGTTAAAAACAGGGATTTTGATGAAAATAAGCGATATTTTAGGGGAAAAACAGGGATTTCTATGAAAATAAGCGATATTTTTGGGTTAAAAACAGGGATTTCTATGAAAATAAGCGATATTTTTGGGTTAAAAACATGGATTTCTATGAAAATAAGCGATATTTTAGGGGAAAAACAGGGATTTTTATGAAAATAAGCGATATTTTAGGGGAAAAACATGGATTTTGATGAAAATAAGCGATATTTTAGGGTAAAAAACAGGGATTTCTATGAAAATAAGCGATATTTTAGGGTTAAAAACAGGGATTTCCATGAAAATAAGCGATATTTCAGGTTAAAAACAGGGATTTTGATGAAAATAAGCGATATTTTAGGGGAAAAACAGGGATTTCTATGAAAGTAAGCGATATTTTAGGTTTGAAAACATGGATTTTGATGAAAATAAGCGATATTTTAGGGGAAAAACAGGGATTTCTATTAAAATAAGCGATATTTTTGGGTTAAAAACAGGGATTTCTATGAAAGTAAGCGATATTTTAGGTTTGAAAACATGGATTTTGATGAAAATAAGCGATATTTTTGGGTTAAAAACATGGATTTTGATGAAAATAAGCGATATTTTAGGGGAAAAAAGGGGATTTCTATTAAAATAAGCGATATTTTAGGGGAAAAACAGGGATTTCTATGAAAATAAGCGATATTTTTGGGTTTAAAGCATGGATTTTGATGAAAATAAGCGATATTTTAGGGGAACAACAGGGATTTCTATGAAAATAAGCGATATTTTTGGGTTGAAAACATGGATTTCTATGAAAATAAGCGATATTTTTGGGTTAAAAACATGGATTTTGATGAAAATAAGTGATATTTTAGGGGAAAAAAGGGGATTTCTATTAAAATAAGCGATATTTTAGGGGAAAAACAGGGATTTCTATGAAAATAAGCGATATTTTTGGGTTTAAAGCATGGATTTTGATGAAAATAAGCGATATTTTAGGGGAAAAACAGGGATTTTGATGAAAATAAGCGATATTTTTGGGTTTAAAGCATGGATTTTGATGAAAATAAGCGATATTTTTGGGTTTAAAGCATGGATTTTGATGAAAATAAGCGATATTTTTGGGTTAAAAACAGGGATTTCTATGAAAATAAGCGATATTTTTGGGTTAAAAACATGGATTTTGATGAAAATAAGCGATATTTTTGGGTTAAAAACAGGGATTTCTATGAAAATAAGCGATATTTTTGGGTTAAAAACAGGGATTTCTATGAAAATAAGCGATATTTTTGGGTTAAAAACATGGATTTCTATGAAAATAAGCGATATTTTAGGGGAAAAACAGGGATTTTGATGAAAATAAGCGATATTTTAGGGGAAAAACATGGATTTCTATGAAAATAAGCGATATTTTAGGGTTAAAAACAGGGATTTCCATGAAAATAAGCGATATTTTTGGGTTAAAAACAGGGATTTCTATGAAAATAAGCGATATTTTTGGGTTAAAAACATGGATTTCGATGAAAATAAGCGATATTTAAGGTTAAAAACAGGGATTTCTATGAAAATAAGCGATATTTTAGGGTAAAAAACAGGGATTTTGATGAAAATAAGCGATATTTTAGGGGAAAAAAGGGGATTTCTATGAAAGCAAGCGATATTTTAGGTTTGAAAACATGGATTTTGATGAAAATAAGCGATATTTTAGGGGAAAAACAGGGATTTCTATTAAAATAAGCGATATTTAAGGGGAAAAACAGGGATTTCTATGAAAATAAGCGATATTTTTGGGTTGAAAACATGGATTTTGATGAAAATAAGCGATATTTTTGGGTTAAAAACATGGATTTTGATGAAAATAAGCGATATTTTAGGGGAAAAAAGGGGATTTCTATTAAAATAAGCGATATTTTAGGGGAAAAACAGGGATTTCTATGAAAGTAAGCGATATTTTTGGGTTTAAAGCATGGATTTTGATGAAAATAAGCGATATTTTAGGGGAAAAACAGGGATTTCTATGAAAATAAGCGATATTTTTGGGTTGAAAACATGGATTTTGATGAAAATAAGCGATATTTTTGGGGAAAAAACATGGATTTTGATGAAAATAAGTGATATTTTAGGGGAAAAAAGGGGATTTCTATTAAAATATGCGATATTTTAGGGGAAAAACAGGGATTTCTATGAAAATAAGCGATATTTTTGGGTTTAAAGCATGGATTTTGATGAAAATAAGCGATATTTTAGGGGAAATACAGGGATTTCTATGAAAATAAGCGATATTTTTGGGTTGAAAACATGGATTTCGATGAAAATAAGCGATATTTTAGGTTAAAAACATGGATTTTGATGAAAATAAGCGATATTTTTGGGTTAAAAACAGGGATTTCTATGAAAATAAGCGATATTTTTGGGTGAAAAACAGGGATTTCTATGAAAATAAGCGATATTTTTGGGTTAAAAACAGGGTTTTCTATGAAAATAAGCGATATTTTTGGGTAAAAAACAGGGTTTTCTATGAAAATAAGCGATATTTCAGGTTAAAAACAGGGATTTCTATGAAAATAAGCGATATTTTAGGGGAAAAACAGGGATTTCTATGAAAATAAGCGATATTTTTGGGTTAAAAACAGGGATTTCTATGAAAATAAGCGATATTTTTGGGTTAAAAACATGGATTTCTATGAAAATAAGCGATATTTTAGGGGAAAAACAGGGATTTTGATGAAAATAAGCGATATTTTAGGGGAAAAACATGGATTTTGATGAAAATAAGCGATATTTTAGGGTAAAAAACAGGGATTTCTATGAAAATAAGCGATATTTAAGGTTAAAAACAGGGATTTCCATGAAAATAAGCGATATTTCAGGTTAAAAACAGGGATTTTTATGAAAATAAGTGATATTTTTGGGTAAAAAACAGGGATTTCTATGAAAATAAGTGATATTTTAGGGGAAAAACAGGGATTTCTATGAAAATAAGTGATATTTTAGGGTTAAAAACAGGGATTTCTATGAAAATAAGCGATATTTTTGGGTTAAAAACATGGATTTTGATGAAAATAAGCGATATTTTTGGGTTAAAAACAGGGATTTCTATGAAAATAAGCGATATTTTTGGGTTAAAAACAGGGATTTCTATGAAAGTAAGCGATATTTTAGGTTTGAAAACATGGATTTTGATGAAAATAAGCGATATTTTAGGGGAAAAACAGGGATTTATATTAAAATAAGCGATATTTCAGGTTAAAAACAGGGATTTCTATGAAAATAAGCGATATTTTAGGGTTTAAAACATGGATTTTGATGAAAATAAGTGATATTTTAGGGTAAAAAAGGGGATTTCTATGAAAATAAGCGATATTTTAGGGGAAAAACAGGGATTTTGATGAAAATAAGCGATATTTTTGGGTTTAAAGCATGGATTTTGATGAAAATAAGCGATATTTTTGGGTTGAAAACATGGATTTTGATGAAAATAAGCGATATTTTAGGGGAAAAACATGGATTTTGATGAAAATAAGCGATATTTTTGTGTTAAAAACATGGATTTTTATGAAAATAAGCGATATTTTTGGGTAAAAAACATGGATTTTGATGAAAATAAGCGATATTTTTGGGTTAAAAACAGGCATTTCTATGAAAATAAGCGATATTTTTGGGTTAAAAACAGGGATTTCTATAAAAATAAGCGATATTTTTGGGTTAAAAATATGGATTTCTATGAAAATAAGCGATATTTAATGGTAAAAAATCGGGTTTTCTATGAAAATAAGCGATATTTCAGGTTAAAAACAGGGATTTTGATGAAAATAAGCGATATTTTAGGGGAAAAACAGGGATTTCTATGAAAATAAGCGATATTTTAGGGTTAAAAACAGGGATTTCTATGAAAATAAGCGATATTTTTGGGTTAAAAACATGGATTTTGATGAAAATAAGCGATATTTTTGGGTTAAAAACAGGGATTTCTATGAAAATAAGCGATATTTTTGGGTTAAAAACAGGGATTTCTATGAAAATAAGCGATATTTTTGGGTTAAAAACAGGGTTTTCTATGAAAATAAGCGATATTTTTGGGTAAAAAACAGGGTTTTCTATGAAAATAAGCGATATTTCAGGTTAAAAACAGGGATTTTGATGAAAATAAGCGATATTTTAGGGGAAAAACAGGGATTTCTATGAAAATAAGCGATATTTTTGGGTTAAAAACAGGGATTTCTATGAAAATAAGCGATATTTTTGGGTTAAAAACATGGATTTCTATGAAAATAAGCGATATTTTAGGGTTTAAAACATGGATTTTGATGAAAATAAGCGATATTTTAGGGGAAAAACAGGGATTTTGATGAAAATAAGTGATATTTTAGGGTAAAAAACAGGGATTTCTATGAAAATAAGCGATATTTAAGGTTAAAAACAGGGATTTCCATGAAAATAAGCGATATTTCAGGTTAAAAACAGGGATTTTTATGAAAATAAGTGATATTTTTGGGTAAAAAACAGGGATTTCCATGAAAATAAGCGATATTTTTGGGTTAAAAAATGGGATTTTGATGAAAATAAGCGATATTTAAGGTTAAAAACAGGGATTTCTATGAAAATAAGCAATATTTTTGGGTTAAAAACAGGGATTTCTATAAAAATAAGCGATATTTTTGGGTTAAAAATATGGATTTCTATGAAAATAAGCGATATTTAATGGTAAAAAATCGGGTTTTCTATGAAAATAAGCGATATTTCAGGTTAAAAACAGGGATTTTGATGAAAATAAGCGATATTTTAGGGGAAAAACAGGGATTTCTATGAAAATAAGCGATATTTTAGGGTTAAAAACAGGGATTTCTATGAAAATAAGCGATATTTTTGGGTTAAAAACATGGATTTTGATGAAAATAAGCGATATTTTTGGGTTAAAAACTGGGATTTCTATGAAAATAAGCGATATTTTTGGGTTAAAAACAGGGATTTCTATGAAAATAAGCGATATTTTTGGGTTAAAAACAGGGTTTTCTATGAAAATAAGCGATATTTTTGGGTAAAAAACAGGGTTTTCTATGAAAATAAGCGATATTTCAGGTTAAAAACAGGGATTTTGATGAAAATAAGCGATATTTTAGGGGAAAAACAGGGATTTCTATGAAAATAAGCGATATTTTTGGGTTAAAAACAGGGATTTCTATGAAAATAAGCGATATTTTTGGGTTAAAAACATGGATTTCTATGAAAATAAGCGATATTTTAGGGTTTAAAACATGGATTTTGATGAAAATAAGCGATATTTTAGGGGAAAAACAGGGATTTTGATGAAAATAAGTGATATTTTAGGGTAAAAAACAGGGATTTCTATGAAAATAAGCGATATTTAAGGTTAAAAACAGGGATTTCCATGAAAATAAGCGATATTTCAGGTTAAAAACAGGGATTTTTATGAAAATAAGTGATATTTTTGGGTAAAAAACAGGGATTTCCATGAAAATAAGCGATATTTTTGGGTTAAAAAATGGGATTTTGATGAAAATAAGCGATATTTAAGGTTAAAAACAGGGATTTCTATGAAAATAAGCAATATTTTTGGGTTAAAAACAGGGATTTTGATGAAAATAAGCGATATTTTAGGGGAAAAACAGGGATTTTGATGAAAATAAGCGATATTTTAGGGTTTAAAACATGGATTTTGATGAAAATAAGCGATATTTTAGGGTAAAAAACAGGGATTTTGATGAAAATAAGCGATATTTAAGGTTAAAAACAGGGATTTCTATGAAAATAAGCGATATTTCAGGTTAAAAACAGGGATTTCTATGAAAATAAGTGATATTTTAGGGTTAAAAACAGGGATTTTTATGAAAATAAGCGATATTTCAGGTTAAAACCGGGATTTTTATGAAAATAAGCGATATTTTTGGGTTAAAAACAGGGATTTCTATGAAAATAAGCGATATTTTAGGGGAAAAACAGGGATTTCTATGAAAATAAGCGATATTTTTGGGTTGAAAACATGGATTTTGATGAAAATAAGCGATATTTTTGGGTTAAAAACAGGGATTTCTATGAAAATAAGCGATATTTTTGGGTTTAAAACATGGATTTTGATGAAAATAAGCGATATTTTTCGGTTAAAAACAGGGATTTCTATGAAAGTAAGCGATATTTTAGGTTTGAAAACATGGATTTTGATGAAAATAAGTGATATTTTAGGGTAAAAAAGGGGATTTCTATGAAAATAAGCGATATTTTTGGGTTTAAAGCATGGATTTTGATGAAAATAAGCGATATTTTAGGGGAAAAACAGGGATTTCTATGAAAATAAGCGATATTTTTGGGTTGAAAACATGGATTTTGATGAAAATAAGCGATATTTTTTGGTTAAAAACAGGGTTTTCTATGAAAATAAGCGATATTTCAGGTTAAAAAAAGGGATTTTGATGAAAATAAGCGATATTTTTGGGTTAAAAACAGGGATTTCTATGAAAATAAGCGATATTTTTGGGTTAAAAACAGGGATTCCTATGAAAATAAGCGATATTTTTGGGTAAAAAACAGGGTTTTCTATGAAAATAAGCGATATTTCAGGTTAAAAACAGGGATTTCTATGAAAATAAGCGATATTTTAGGGTTAAAAACAGGGATTTCTAAGAAAATAAGCGATATTTCAGGTTAAAAACAGGGATTTTTATGAAAATAAGCGATATTTTTGGGTTAAAAACAGGGATTTCTATGAAAATAAGCGATATTTTAGGGGAAAAACAGGGATTTCTATGAAAATAAGCGATATTTTTGGTTTAAAAAATGGGATTTCTATGAAAATAAGCGATATTTTTGGGTTAAAAACAGGGATTTCTATGAAAATAAGCGATATTTAAGGGGAAAAACAGGGATTTTGATGAAAATAAGTGATATTTTAGGGTAAAAAAGGGGATTTCTATGAAAATAAGCGATATTTTTGGGTTTAAAGCATGGATTTTGATGAAAATAAGCGATATTTTAGGGGAAAAACAGGGATTTCTATGAAAATAAGCGATATTTTTGGGTTGAAAACAGGGATTTCGATGAAAATAAGCGATATTTTTGGGTTAAAAACATGGATTTTGATGAAAATAAGCGATATTTTTGGTTTAAGAAATGGGATTTTGATGAAAATAAGCGATATTTTTGGGTTAAAAACAGGGATTTCTATGAAAATAAGCGATATTTTTGGGTTAAAAACAGGGATTTCTATGAAAATAAGCGATATTTTAGGGTAAAAAACAGGGTTTTCTATGAAAATAAGCGATATTTCAGGTTAAAAACATGGATTTCTATGAAAATAAGCGATATTTTAGGGGAAAAACAGGGATTTCTATGAAAATAAGTGATATTTTTGGGTTAAAAACAGGGATTTCTATGAAAATAAGCGATATTTTTGGGTTAAAAACATGGATTTTGATGAAAATAAGCGATATTTTTGGGTTAAACACAGGGATTTCTATGAAAATAAGCGATATTTTAGGGGAAAAACAGGGATTTCTATAAAAATAAGCGATATTTTTGGGTTAAAAACATGGATTTTGATGAAAATAAGCGATATTTTAGGGGAAAAACAGGGATTTCTATGAAAATAAGCGATATTTTTGGGTAAAAAACAGGGATTTCCATGAAAATAAGCGACATTTAAGGTTAAAAACAGGGATTTCTATGAAAATAAGCGATATTTTTGGGTTAAAATCATGGAATTCTATTAAAATAAGCGATATTTAAGGTTAAAAACAGGGATTTCTATGAAAATAAGCGATATTTCAGGTTAAAAACAGGGATTTCTATGAAAATAAGCGATATTTTAGGGTTAAAAACAGGGATTTCCATGAAAATAAGCAATATTTAAGGGGAAAAACAGGGATTTTTATGAAAATAAGCGATATTTTTGGGTTAAAAACATGGATTTTTATGAAAATAAGCGATATTTAAGGTTAAAAACATGGATTTCTATGAAAATAAGCGATATTTTAGGGTAAAAAACAGGGATTTTGATGAAAATAAGCGATATTTTAGGGGAAAAACAGGGATTTCTATTAAAATAAGCGATATTTAAGGGGAAAAACAGGGATTTCTATGAAAATAAGCAATATTTTGGGTTGAAAACATGGATTTTGATGAAAATAAGCGATATTTTTGGGTTAAAAACATGGATTTTGATGAAAATAAGTGATATTTTAGGGGAAAAAAGGGGATTTCTATGAAAATAAGCGATATTTTAGGGGAAAAACAGGGATTTCTATGAAAATAAGCGATATTTTTGGGTTTAAAGCATGGATTTTGATGAAAATAAGCGATATTTTAGGGGAAATACAGGGATTTCTATGAAAATAAGTGATATTTTTGGGTTGAAAACATGGGTTTTGATGAAAATAAGCGATATTTTTGGGTTAAAAACATGGATTTCTATGAAAATAAGCGATATTTTTGGGTTAAAAACAGGGATTTTGATGAAAATAAGCGATATTTTAGGGGAAAAACAGGGATTTTGATGAAAATAAGCGATATTTTAGGGTTTAAAACATGGATTTTGATGAAAATAAGCGATATTTTTGGGTAAAAAACAGGGATTTTGATGAAAATAAGCGATATTTAAGGTTAAAAACAGGGATTTCTATGAAAATAAGCGATATTTCAGGTTAAAAACAGGGATTTCTATGAAAATAAGCGATATTTTAGGGTTAAAAACAGGGATTTTTATGAAAATAAGCGATATTTCAGGTTAAAACCGGGATTTTTATGAAAATAAGCGATATTTTTGGGTTAAAAACAGGGATTTCTATGAAAATAAGCGATATTTTAGGGGAAAAACAGGGATTTCTATGAAAATAAGCGATATTTTTGGTTTAAGAAATGGGATTTTGATGAAAATAAGCGATATTTTTGGGTTAAAAACAGGGATTTCTATGAAAATAAGCGATATTTTTGGGTTTAAAACATGGATTTTGATGAAAATAAGCGATATTTTTCGGTTAAAAACAGGGATTTCTATGAAAGTAAGCGATATTTTAGGTTTGAAAACATGGATTTTGATGAAAATAAGTGATATTTTTGGGTAAAAAAGGGGATTTCTATGAAAATAAGCGATATTTTTGGGTTTAAAGCATGGATTTTGATGAAAATAAGCGATATTTTAGGGGAAAAACAGGGATTTCTATGAAAATAAGCGATATTTTTGGGTTGAAAACATGGATTTTGATGAAAATAAGCGATATTTTTTGGTTAAAAACAGGGTTTTCTATGAAAATAAGCGATATTTCAGGTTAAAAACAGGGATTTTGATGAAAATAAGCGATATTTTTGGGTTAAAAACAGGGATTTCTATGAAAATAAGCGATATTTTTGGGTTAAAAACAGGGATTCCTATGAAAATAAGCGATATTTTTGGGTAAAAAACAGGGTTTTCTATGAAAATAAGCGATATTTCAGGTTAAAAACAGGGATTTCTATGAAAATAAGCGATATTTTAGGGTTAAAAACAGGGATTTCTATGAAAATAAGCGATATTTCAGGTTAAAAACAGGGATTTTTATGAAAATAAGCGATATTTTTGGGTTAAAAACAGGGATTTTTATGAAAATAAGCGATATTTTAGGGGAAAAACAGGGATTTCTATGAAAATAAGCGATATTTTTGGTTTAAAAAATGGGATTTCTATGAAAATAAGCGATATTTTTGGGTTAAAAACAGGGATTTCTATGAAAATAAGCGATATTTAAGGGGAAAAACAGGGATTTTGATGAAAATAAGCAATATTTTAGGGTTAAAAACAGGGATTTCTATGAAAGTAAGCGATATTTTAGGTTTGAAAACATGGATTTTGATGAAAATAAGTGATATTTTAGGGTAAAAAAGGGGATTTCTATGAAAATAAGCGATATTTTTGGGTTTAAAGCATGGATTTTGATGAAAATAAGCGATATTTTAGGGGAAAAACAGGGATTTCTATGAAAATAAGCGATATTTTTGGGTTGAAAACAGGGATTTCGATGAAAATAAGCGATATTTTTGGGTTAAAAACATGGATTTTGATGAAAATAAGCGATATTTTTGGTTTAAGAAATGGGATTTTGATGAAAATAAGCGATATTTTTGGGTTAAAAACAGGGATTTCTATGAAAATAAGCGATATTTTTGGGTTAAAAACAGGGATTTCTATGAAAATAAGCGATATTTTAGGGTTAAAAACAGGGTTTTCTATGAAAATAAGCGATATTTCAGGTTAAAAACATGGATTTCTATGAAAATAAGCGATATTTTAGGGGAAAAACAGGGATTTCTATGAAAATAAGTGATATTTTTGGGTTAAAAACAGGGATTTCTATGAAAATAAGCGATATTTTAGGGTTAAAAACATGGATTTTGATGAAAATAAGCGATATTTTTGGGTTAAAAACATGGATTTTGATGAAAATAAGCGATATTTTTGGGTTAAACACAGGGATTTCTATGAAAATAAGCGATATTTTAGGGGAAAAACAGGGATTTTGATGAAAATAAGCGATATTTTTAGGTTAAAAACATGGATTTCTATGAAAATAAGCGATATTTTAGGGGAAAAACAGGGATTTCTATGAAAATAAGCGATATTTTTGGGTAAAAAACAGGGATTTCCATGAAAATAAGCGATATTTAAGGTTAAAAACAGGGATTTCTATGAAAATAAGCGATATTTTTGGGTTAAAATCATGGATTTCTATTAAAATAAGCGATATTTAAGGTTAAAAACAGGGATTTCTATGAAAATAAGCGATATTTCAGGTTAAAAACAGGGATTTCTATGAAAATAAGCGATATTTTAGGGTTAAAAACAGGGATTTCCATGAAAATAAGCAATATTTAAGGGGAAAAACAGGGATTTTTATGAAAATAAGCGATATTTTTGGGTTAAAAACATGGATTTTTATGAAAATAAGCGATATTTAAGGTTAAAAACATGGATTTCTATGAAAATAAGCGATATTTTAGGGTAAAAAACAGGGATTTTGATGAAAATAAGCGATATTTTAGGGGAAAAACAGGGATTTCTATTAAAATAAGCGATATTTAAGGGGAAAAACAGGGATTTCTATGAAAATAAGCGATATTTTGGGTTGAAAACATGGATTTTGATGAAAATAAGCGATATTTTTGGGTTAAAAACATGGATTTTGATGAAAATAAGTGATATTTTAGGGGAAAAAAGGGGATTTCTATGAAAATAAGCGATATTTTAGGGGAAAAACAGGGATTTCTATGAAAATAAGCGATATTTTTGGGTTTAAAGCATGGATTTTGATGAAAATAAGCGATATTTTAGGGGAAAAACAGGGATTTCTATGAAAATAAGCGATATTTTTGGGTTGAAAACATGGATTTTGATGAAAATAAGCGATATTTTTGGGTTAAAAACATGGATTTTGATGAAAATAAGTGATATTTTAGGGGAAAAAAGGGGATTTCTATTAAAATAAGCGATATTTTAGGGGAAAAACAGGGATTTCTATGAAAATAAGCGATATTTTTGGGTTTAAAGCATGGATTTTGATGAAAATAAGCGATATTTTAGGGGAAATACAGGGATTTCTATGAAAATAAGTGATATTTTTGGGTTGAAAACATGGATTTTGATGAAAATAAGCGATATTTTTGGGTTAAAAACATGGATTTTGATGAAAATAAGCGATATTTTTGGGTTAAAAACAGGGATTTCTATGAAAATAAGCGATATTTTTGGGTTAAAAACAGGGACTTCTATGAAAATAAGCGATATTTTTGGGTTAAAAACAGGGTTTTCTATGGAAATAAGCGATATTTTTGGGTAAAAAACAGGGTTTTCTATGAAAATAAGCGATATTTCAGGTTAAAAACAGGGATTTTGATGAAAATAAGCGATATTTTAGGGGAAAAACAGGGATTTCGATGAAAATAAGCGATATTTTTGGGTTAAAAACAGGGATTTCTATGAAAATAAGCGATATTTTTGGGTTAAAAACATGGATTTCTATGAAAATAAGCGATATTTTAGGGGAAAAACAGGGATTTTGATGAAAATAAGCGATATTTTAGGGGAAAAACATGGATTTTGATGAAAATAAGCGATATTTTAGGGTTAAAAACAGGGATTTCCATGAAAATAAGCGATATTTAAGGGGAAAAACAGGGATTTTTATGAAAATAAGCGATATTTTTGGGTTAAAAACATGGATTTCCATGAAAATAAGCGATATTTAAGGTTAAAAACAGGGATTTCTATGAAAATAAGCGATATTTTAGGGTAAAAAACAGGGATTTTGATGAAAATAAGCGATATTTTAGGGGAAAAACAGGGGTTTCTATGAAAGTAAGCGATATTTTAGGTTTGAAAACATGGATTTTGATGAAAATAAGCGATATTTTAGGGGAAAAACAGGGATTTCTATTAAAATAAGCGATATTTAAGGGGAAAAACAGGGATTTCTATGAAAATAAGCGATATTTTTGGGTTGAAAACATGGATTTTGATGAAAATAAGCGATATTTTTGGGTTAAAAACATGGATTTTGATGAAAATAAGCGATATTTTAGGGGAAAAACAGGGATTTCTATTAAAATAAGCGATATTTTAGGGGAAAAACAGGGATTTCTATGAAAATAAGCGATATTTTTGGGTTTAAAGCATGGATTTTGATGAAAATAAGCGATATTTTAGGGGAAAAACAGGGATTTCTATGAAAATAAGCGATATTTTTGGGTTGAAAACATGGATTTTGATGAAAATAAGCGATATTTTTGGGTTAAAAACATGGATTTTGATGAAAATAAGTGATATTTTAGGGGAAAAAAGGGGATTTCTATTTAAATAAGCGATATTTTAGGGGAAAACAGGGATTTCTATGAAAATAAGCGATATTTTTGGGTTTAAAGCATGGATTTTGATGAAAATAAGCGATATTTTAGGGGAAATACAGGGATTTCTATGAAAATAAGCGATATTTTTGGGTTGAAAACATGGATTTTGATGAAAATAAGCGATATTTTTGGGTTAAAAACATGGATTTTGATGAAAATAAGCGATATTTTTGGGTTAAAAACAGGGATTTCTATGAAAATAAGCGATATTTTTGGGTTAAAAACAGGGACTTCTATGAAAATAAGCGATATTTAAGGTTAAAAACAGGGTTTTCTATGAAAATAAGCGATATTTTTGGGTAAAAAACAGGGTTTTCTATGAAAATAAGCGATATTTCAGGTTAAAAACAGGGATTTTGATGAAAATAAGCGATATTTTAGGGGAAAAACAGGGATTTCTATGAAAATAAGCGATATTTTTGGGTTAAAAACAGGGATTTCTATGAAAATAAGCGATATTTTAAAGGAAAAACAGGGATTTTGATGAAAATAAGCGATATTTTAGGGGAAAAACATGGATTTTGATGAAAATAAGCGATATTTTAGGGTTAAAAACAGGGATTTCCATGAAAATAAGCGATATTTAAGGTTAAAAACAGGGATTTCTATGAAAATAAGCGATATTTTTGGGTTAAAAACATGGATTTCCATGAAAATAAGCGATATTTAAGGTTAAAAACAGGGATTTCTATGAAAATAAGCGATATTTTAGGGTAAAAAACAGGGATTTTGATGAAAATAAGCGATATTTTAGGGGAAAAACAGGGATTTCTATGAAAGTAAGCGATATTTTAGGTTTGAAAACATGGATTTTGATGAAAATAAGCGATATTTTAGGGGAAAAACAGGGATTTCTATTAAAATAAGCGATATTTAAGGGGAAAAACAGGGATTTCTATGAAAATAAGCGATATTTTTGGGTTGAAAACATGGATTTTGATGAAAATAAGCGATATTTTTGGGTTAAAAACATGGATTTTGATGAAAATAAGCGATATTTAAGGTTAAAAACAGGGATTTCTATGAAAATAAGCGATATTTTAGGGGAAAAACAGGGATTTCTATGAAAATAAGCGATATTTTTGGGTTTAAAGCATGGATTTTGATGAAAATAAGCGATATTTTAGGGGAAAAACAGGGATTTCTATGAAAATAAGCGATATTTTTGGGTTGAAAACATGGGTTTCTATGAAAATAAGCGATATTTTAGGGTTAAAAACATGGATTTTGATGAAAATAAGCGATATTTTTGGGTTAAAAACATGGATTTTGATGAAAATAAGCGATATTTTTGGGTTAAAAACAGGGATTTCTATGAAAATAAGCGATATTTTAGGGGAAAAACAGGGATTTCTATAAAAATAAGCGATATTTTTGGGTTAAAAATATGGATTTCTATGAAAATAAGCGATATTTTTGGGTAAAAAACAGGGTTTTCTATGAAAATAAGCGATATTTCCGGTTAAAAACATGGATTTTGATGAAAATAAGCGATATTTTAGGGGAAAAACAGGGATTTCTATGAAAATAAGCGATATTTTTGGGTAAAAAACAGGGATTTCCATGAAAATAAGCGATATTTAAGGTTAAAAACAGGGATTTCTATGAAAATAAGCGATATTTTTGGGTTAAAATCATGGATTTCTATTAAAATAAGCGATATTTAAGGTTAAAAACAGGGATTTCTATGAAAATAAGCGATATTTAAGGTTAAAAACAGGGATTTCTATGAAAATAAGCGATATTTTAGGGTTAAAAACATGGATTTTGATGAAAATAAGCGATATTTTAGGGTAAAAAACAGGGATTTCTATGAAAATAAGCGATATTTAAGGGGAAAAAACAGGGATTTTGATGAAAATAAGCGATATTTTAGGGTTTAAAACATGGATTTTGATGAAAATAAGCGATATTTAAGGTTAAAAACAGGGATTTCTATGAAAATAAGCGATATTTTTGCGTTAAAAACAGGGATTTCCATGAAAATAAGCAATATTTCAGGTTAAAAACAGGGATTTCTGTGAAAATAAGCGATATTTTTGGGTTAAAAACAGGGATTTCTATGAAAATAAGCGATATTTAAGGGGAAAAACAGGGATTTTTATGAAAATAAGCGATATTTTTGGGTTAAAAACAGGGATTTTGATGAAAATAAGCGATATTTTTGGGTTAAAAACAGGGATTTCTATGAAAATAAGCGATATTTTTGGGTTAAAAACATGGATTTTGATGAAAATAAGCGATATTTAAGGGGAAAAACAGGGATTTCTATGAAAATAAGCGATATTTAAGGTTAAAAACAGGGATTTCTATGAAAATAAGCGATATTTTAGGGTAAAAACCAGGGATTTCTATGAAAATAAGCGATATTTCAGGTTAAAAACAGGGATTTCCATGAAAATAAGCGATATATAAGGGGAAAAACAGGGATTTCTATGAAAATAAGCAATATTTTTGGGTTAAAAACATGGATTTTGATGAAAATAAGCGATATTTTTGGGTAAAAAACAGGGATTTCTATGAAAATAAGCGATATTTAAGGGTTAAAAACAGGGATTTCCATGAAAATAAGCGATATTTTTGCGTTAAAAACAGGGATTTTGATGAAAATAAGTGATTTTTTCGGTTAAAAACAGGGATTTCTATGAAAATAAGCGATATTTTAGGGGAAAAACAGGGATTTCTATGAAAATAAGCGATATTTTAGGGTTAAGAACAGGGATTTCTATGAAAATAAGCAATATTTTTGGGTTAAAAACAGGGATTTCTATGAAAATAAGCGATATTTAAGGTTAAAAACAGGGATTTCTATGAAAATAAGCGATATTTTTGGGTTAAAAACAGGGATTTCTATGAAAATAAGCGATATTTTAGGGTTAAAAACAGGGATTTCCATAAAAATAAGCGATATTTCAGGTTAAAACCAGGGATTTCTATGAAAATAAGCAATATTTTAGGGGAAAAACAGGGATTTCTATGAAAATAAGCGATATTTAAGGGGAAAAAACAGGGATTTTGATGAAAATAAGCGATATTTTTAGGTTAAAAACATGGATTTCTATGAAAATAAGCGATATTTTAGGGGAAAAACAGGGATTTCTATGAAAATAAGCGATATTTTTGGGTAAAAAACAGGGATTTCCATGAAAATAAGCGATATTTAAGGTTAAAAACAGGGATTTCTATGAAAATAAGCGATATTTTTGGGTTAAAATCATGGATTTCTATTAAAATAAGCGATATTTAAGGTTAAAAACAGGGATTTCTATGAAAATAAGCGATATTTCAGGTTAAAAACAGGGATTTCTATGAAAATAAGCGATATTTTAGGGTTAAAAACAGGGATTTCCATGAAAATAAGCAATATTTAAGGGGAAAAACAGGGATTTTTATGAAAATAAGCGATATTTTTGGGTTAAAAACATGGATTTTTATGAAAATAAGCGATATTTAAGGTTAAAAACATGGATTTCTATGAAAATAAGCGATATTTTAGGGTAAAAAACAGGGATTTTGATGAAAATAAGCGATATTTTAGGGGAAAAACAGGGATTTCTATTAAAATAAGCGATATTTAAGGGGAAAAACAGGGATTTCTATGAAAATAAGCGATATTTTGGGTTGAAAACATGGATTTTGATGAAAATAAGCGATATTTTTGGGTTAAAAACATGGATTTTGATGAAAATAAGTGATATTTTAGGGGAAAAAAGGGGATTTCTATGAAAATAAGCGATATTTTAGGGGAAAAACAGGGATTTCTATGAAAATAAGCGATATTTTTGGGTTTAAAGCATGGATTTTGATGAAAATAAGCGATATTTTAGGGGAAAAACAGGGATTTCTATGAAAATAAGCGATATTTTTGGGTTGAAAACATGGATTTTGATGAAAATAAGCGATATTTTTGGGTTAAAAACATGGATTTTGATGAAAATAAGTGATATTTTAGGGGAAAAAAGGGGATTTCTATTAAAATAAGCGATATTTTAGGGGAAAAACAGGGATTTCTATGAAAATAAGCGATATTTTTGGGTTTAAAGCATGGATTTTGATGAAAATAAGCGATATTTTAGGGGAAATACAGGGATTTCTATGAAAATAAGTGATATTTTTGGGTTGAAAACATGGATTTTGATGAAAATAAGCGATATTTTTGGGTTAAAAACATGGATTTTGATGAAAATAAGCGATATTTTTGGGTTAAAAACAGGGATTTCTATGAAAATAAGCGATATTTTTGGGTTAAAAACAGGGACTTCTATGAAAATAAGCGATATTTTTGGGTTAAAAACAGGGTTTTCTATGGAAATAAGCGATATTTTTGGGTAAAAAACAGGGTTTTCTATGAAAATAAGCGATATTTCAGGTTAAAAACAGGGATTTTGATGAAAATAAGCGATATTTTAGGGGAAAAACAGGGATTTCGATGAAAATAAGCGATATTTTTGGGTTAAAAACAGGGATTTCTATGAAAATAAGCGATATTTTTGGGTTAAAAACATGGATTTCTATGAAAATAAGCGATATTTTAGGGGAAAAACAGGGATTTTGATGAAAATAAGCGATATTTTAGGGGAAAAACATGGATTTTGATGAAAATAAGCGATATTTTAGGGTTAAAAACAGGGATTTCCATGAAAATAAGCGATATTTAAGGGGAAAAACAGGGATTTTTATGAAAATAAGCGATATTTTTGGGTTAAAAACATGGATTTCCATGAAAATAAGCGATATTTAAGGTTAAAAACAGGGATTTCTATGAAAATAAGCGATATTTTAGGGTAAAAAACAGGGATTTTGATGAAAATAAGCGATATTTTAGGGGAAAAACAGGGGTTTCTATGAAAGTAAGCGATATTTTAGGTTTGAAAACATGGATTTTGATGAAAATAAGCGATATTTTAGGGGAAAAACAGGGATTTCTATTAAAATAAGCGATATTTAAGGGGAAAAACAGGGATTTCTATGAAAATAAGCGATATTTTTGGGTTGAAAACATGGATTTTGATGAAAATAAGCGATATTTTTGGGTTAAAAACATGGATTTTGATGAAAATAAGCGATATTTTAGGGGAAAAACAGGGATTTCTATTAAAATAAGCGATATTTTAGGGGAAAAACAGGGATTTCTATGAAAATAAGCGATATTTTTGGGTTTAAAGCATGGATTTTGATGAAAATAAGCGATATTTTAGGGGAAAAACAGGGATTTCTATGAAAATAAGCGATATTTTTGGGTTGAAAACATGGATTTTGATGAAAATAAGCGATATTTTTGGGTTAAAAACATGGATTTTGATGAAAATAAGTGATATTTTAGGGGAAAAAAGGGGATTTCTATTTAAATAAGCGATATTTTAGGGGAAAACAGGGATTTCTATGAAAATAAGCGATATTTTTGGGTTTAAAGCATGGATTTTGATGAAAATAAGCGATATTTTAGGGGAAATACAGGGATTTCTATGAAAATAAGTGATATTTTTGGGTTGAAAACATGGATTTTGATGAAAATAAGCGATATTTTTGGGTTAAAAACATGGATTTTGATGAAAATAAGCGATATTTTTGGGTTAAAAACAGGGATTTCTATGAAAATAAGCGATATTTTTGGGTTAAAAACAGGGATTTCTATGAAAATAAGCGATATTTTTGGGTTAAAAACAGGGACTTCTATGAAAATAAGCGATATTTTTGGGTTAAAAACAGGGTTTTCTATGGAAATAAGCGATATTTTTGGGTAAAAAACAGGGTTTTCTATGAAAATAAGCGATATTTCAGGTTAAAAACAGGGATTTTGATGAAAATAAGCGATATTTTAGGGGAAAAACAGGGATTTCGATGAAAATAAGCGATATTTTTGGGTTAAAAACAGGGATTTCTATGAAAATAAGCGATATTTTTGGGTTAAAAACATGGATTTCTATGAAAATAAGCGATATTTTAGGGGAAAAACAGGGATTTTGATGAAAATAAGCGATATTTTATGGGAAAAACATGGATTTTGATGAAAATAAGCGATATTTTAGGGTTAAAAACAGGGATTTCCATGAAAATAAGCGATATTTAAGGGGAAAAACAGGGATTTTTATGAAAATAAGCGATATTTTTGGGTTAAAAACATGGATTTCCATGAAAATAAGCGATATTTAAGGTTAAAAACAGGGATTTCTATGAAAATAAGCGATATTTTAGGGTAAAAAACAGGGATTTTGATGAAAATAAGCGATATTTTAGGGGAAAAACAGGGGTTTCTATGAAAGTAAGCGATATTTTAGGTTTGAAAACATGGATTTTGATGAAAATAAGCGATATTTTAGGGGAAAAACAGGGATTTCTATTAAAATAAGCGATATTTAAGGGGAAAAACAGGGATTTCTATGAAAATAAGCGATATTTTTGGGTTGAAAACATGGATTTTGATGAAAATAAGCGATATTTTTGGGTTAAAAACATGGATTTTGATGAAAATAAGCGATATTTTAGGGGAAAAACAGGGATTTCTATTAAAATAAGCGATATTTTAGGGGAAAAACAGGGATTTCTATGAAAATAAGCGATATTTTTGGGTTTAAAGCATGGATTTTGATGAAAATAAGCGATATTTTAGGGGAAAAACAGGGATTTCTATGAAAATAAGCGATATTTTTGGGTTGAAAACATGGATTTTGATGAAAATAAGCGATATTTTTGGGTTAAAAACATGGATTTTGATGAAAATAAGTGATATTTTAGGGGAAAAAAGGGGATTTCTATTTAAATAAGCGATATTTTAGGGGAAAACAGGGATTTCTATGAAAATAAGCGATATTTTTGGGTTTAAAGCATGGATTTTGATGAAAATAAGCGATATTTTAGGGGAAATACAGGGATTTCTATGAAAATAAGCGATATTTTTGGGTTGAAAACATGGATTTTGATGAAAATAAGCGATATTTTTGGGTTAAAAACATGGATTTTGATGAAAATAAGCGATATTTTTGGGTTAAAAACAGGGATTTCTATGAAAATAAGCGATATTTTTGGGTTAAAAACAGGGACTTCTATGAAAATAAGCGATATTTAAGGTTAAAAACAGGGTTTTCTATGAAAATAAGCGATATTTTTGGGTAAAAAACAGGGTTTTCTATGAAAATAAGCGATATTTCAGGTTAAAAACAGGGATTTTGATGAAAATAAGCGATATTTTAGGGGAAAAACAGGGATTTCTATGAAAATAAGCGATATTTTTGGGTTAAAAACAGGGATTTCTATGAAAATAAGCGATATTTTAAAGGAAAAACAGGGATTTTGATGAAAATAAGCGATATTTTAGGGGAAAAACATGGATTTTGATGAAAATAAGCGATATTTTAGGGTTAAAAACAGGGATTTCCATGAAAATAAGCGATATTTAAGGTTAAAAACAGGGATTTCTATGAAAATAAGCGATATTTTTGGGTTAAAAACATGGATTTCCATGAAAATAAGCGATATTTAAGGTTAAAAACAGGGATTTCTATGAAAATAAGCGATATTTTAGGGTAAAAAACAGGGATTTTGATGAAAATAAGCGATATTTTAGGGGAAAAACAGGGATTTCTATGAAAGTAAGCGATATTTTAGGTTTGAAAACATGGATTTTGATGAAAATAAGCGATATTTAAGGTTAAAAACAGGGATTTCTATTAAAATAAGCGATATTTAAGGGGAAAAACAGGGATTTCTATGAAAATAAGCGATATTTTTGGGTTGAAAACATGGATTTTGATGAAAATAAGCGATATTTTTGGGTTAAAAACATGGATTTTGATGAAAATAAGCGATATTTAAGGTTAAAAACAGGGATTTCTATGAAAATAAGCGATATTTTAGGGGAAAAACAGGGATTTCTATGAAAGTAAGCGATATTTTTGGGTTTAAAGCATGGATTTTGATGAAAATAAGCGATATTTTAGGGGAAAAACAGGGATTTCTATGAAAATAAGCGATATTTTTGGGTTGAAAACATGGGTTTCTATGAAAATAAGCGATATTTTAGGGTTAAAAACATGGATTTTGATGAAAATAAGCGATATTTTTGGGTTAAAAACATGGATTTTGATGAAAATAAGCGATATTTTTGGGTTAAAAACAGGGATTTCTATGAAAATAAGCGATATTTTAGGGGAAAAACAGGGATTTCTATAAAAATAAGCGATATTTTTGGGTTAAAAATATGGATTTCTATGAAAATAAGCGATATTTTTGGGTAAAAAACAGGGTTTTCTATGAAAATAAGCGATATTTCCGGTTAAAAACATGGATTTTGATGAAAATAAGCGATATTTTAGGGGAAAAACAGGGATTTCTATGAAAATAAGCGATATTTTTGGGTAAAAAACAGGGATTTCCATGAAAATAAGCGATATTTAAGGTTAAAAACAGGGATTTCTATGAAAATAAGCGATATTTTTGGGTTAAAATCATGGATTTCTATTAAAATAAGCGATATTTAAGGTTAAAAACAGGGATTTCTATGAAAATAAGCGATATTTAAGGGGAAAAACAGGGATTTTGATGAAAATAAGCGATATTTTAGGGTTAAAAACATGGATTTTGATGAAAATAAGCGATATTTTAGGGTAAAAAACAGGGATTTCTATGAAAATAAGCGATATTTAAGGGGAAAAACAGGGATTTTGATGAAAATAAGCGATATTTTAGGGTTTAAAACATGGATTTTGATGAAAATAAGCGATATTTAAGGTTAAAAACAGGGATTTCTATGAAAATAAGCGATATTTTTGCGTTAAAAACAGGGATTTCCATGAAAATAAGCAATATTTCAGGTTAAAAACAGGGATTTCTGTGAAAATAAGCGATATTTTTGGGTTAAAAACAGGGATTTCTATGAAAATAAGCGATATTTAAGGGGAAAAACAGGGATTTTTATGAAAATAAGCGATATTTTTGGGTTAAAAACAGGGATTTTGATGAAAATAAGCGATATTTTTGGGTTAAAAACAGGGATTTCTATGAAAATAAGCGATATTTTTGGGTTAAAAACATGGATTTTGATGAAAATAAGCGATATTTAAGGGGAAAAAACAGGGATTTCTATGAAAATAAGCGATATTTAAGGTTAAAAACAGGGATTTCTATGAAAATAAGCGATATTTTAGGGTAAAAACCAGGGATTTCTATGAAAATAAGCGATATTTCAGGTTAAAAACAGGGATTTCCATGAAAATAAGCGATATATAAGGGGAAAAACAGGGATTTCTATGAAAATAAGCAATATTTTTGGGTTAAAAACATGGATTTTGATGAAAATAAGCGATATTTTTGGGTAAAAAACAGGGATTTCTATGAAAATAAGCGATATTTAAGGGTTAAAAACAGGGATTTCCATGAAAATAAGCGATATTTTTGCGTTAAAAACAGGGATTTTGATGAAAATAAGTGATTTTTTCGGTTAAAAACAGGGATTTCTATGAAAATAAGCGATATTTTAGGGGAAAAACAGGGATTTCTATGAAAATAAGCGATATTTTAGGGTTAAGAACAGGGATTTCTATGAAAATAAGCAATATTTTTGGGTTAAAAACAGGGATTTCTATGAAAATAAGCGATATTTAAGGTTAAAAACAGGGATTTCTATGAAAATAAGCGATATTTTTGGGTTAAAAACAGGGATTTCTATGAAAATAAGCGATATTTTAGGGTTAAAAACAGGGATTTCCATGAAAATAAGCGATATTTCAGGTTAAAACCAGGGATTTCTATGAAAATAAGCAATATTTTAGGGGAAAAACAGGGATTTCTATGAAAATAAGCGATATTTAAGGGGAAAAACAGGGATTTTGATGAAAATAAGCGATATTTTAGGGTTTAAAACATGGATTTTGATGAAAATAAGCGATATTTTAGGGTTAAAAACAGGGATTTCTATGAAAATAAGCGATATTTAAGGTTAAAAACAGGGATTTTGATGAAAATAAGCGATATTTAAGGTTAAAAACAGGGATTTCTATGAAAATAAGCGATATTTTAGGGTTAAAAACAGGGATTTCCATGAAAATAAGCGATATTTAAGGTTAAAAACAGGGATTTCTATGAAAATAAGCGATATTTTTGGGTTAAAAACAGGGATTTCTATGAAAATAAGCGATATTTTAGGGTTAAAAACAGGGATTTCCATGAAAATAAGCGATATTTTTGCGTTAAAAACAGGGATTTTGATGAAAATAAGTGATTTTTTCGGTTAAAAACAGGGATTTCTATGAAAATAAGCGATATTTTAGGGGAAAAACAGGGATTTCTATGAAAATAAGCGATATTTTAGGGTTAAAAACAGGGATTTCTATGAAAATAAGCAATATTTTTGGGTTAAAAACAGGGATTTCTATGAAAATAAGCGATATTTAAGGTTAAAAACAGGGATTTTTATGAAAATAAGCGATATTTTTGGGTTAAAAACAGGGATTTCTATGAAAATAAGCGATATTTTTGGGTTAAAAACAGGGTTTTCTATGAAAATAAGCGATATTTTAGGGGAAAAACAGGGATTTCTATGAAAATAAGTGATATTTTAGGGTAAAAAAGGGGATTTCTATGAAAATAAGCGATATTTTTGGGTTTAAAGCATGGATTTTGATGAAAATAAGCGATATTTTAGGGGAAAAACAGGGATTTCTATGAAAATAAGCGATATTTTTGGGTTGAAAACATGGATTTCTATGAAAATAAGCGATATTTTAGGGTTAAAAACATGGATTTTGATGAAAATAAGCGATATTTTTGGGTTAAAAACATGGATTTTGATGAAAATAAGCGATATTTTTGGGTTAAAAACAGGGATTTCTATGAAAATAAGCGATATTTTAGGGGAAAAACAGGGATTTCTATAAAAATAAGCGATATTTTTGGGTTAAAAATATGGATTTCTATGAAAATAAGCGATATTTTTGGGTAAAAAACAGGGTTTTCTATGAAAATAAGCAATATTTAAGGGGAAAAACAGGGATTTTTATGAAAATAAGCGATATTTTAGGGGAAAAACAGGGATTTCTATGAAAATAAGCGATATTTTTGGGTAAAAAACAGGGATTTCCATGAAAATAAGCGATATTTAAGGTTAAAAACAGGGATTTCTATGAAAATAAGCGATATTTTTGGGTTAAAATCATGGATTTCTATTAAAATAAGCGATATTTAAGGTTAAAAACAGGGATTTCTATGAAAATAAGCGATATTTAAGGTTAAAAACAGGGATTTCTATGAAAATAAGCGATATTTTAGGGTTAAAAACATGGATTTCTATGAAAATAAGCAATATTTTTGGGTTAAAAACAGGGATTTTGATGAAAATAAGCGATATATAAGGGGAAAAACAGGGATTTTGATGAAAATAAGCGATATTTTAGGGTTTAAAACATGGATTTTGATGAAAATAAGCGATATTTTAGGGTAAAAAACAGGGATTTTGATGAAAATAAGCGATATTTAAGGTTAAAAACAGGGATTTCTATGAAAATAAGCGATATTTCAGGTTAAAAACAGGGATTTCTATGAAAATAAGCGATATTTTAGGGTTAAAAACAGGGATTTTTATGAAAATAAGCGATATTTCAGGTTAAAACCGGGATTTTTATGAAAATAAGCGATATTTTTGGGTTAAAAACAGGGATTTCTATGAAAATAAGCGATATTTTAGGGGAAAAACAGGGATTTCTATGAAAATAAGCGATATTTTTGGTTTAAGAAATGGGATTTTGATGAAAATAAGCGATATTTTTGGGTTAAAAACAGGGATTTCTATGAAAATAAGCGATATTTTTGGGTTTAAAACATGGATTTTGATGAAAATAAGCGATATTTTTCGGTTAAAAACAGGGATTTCTATGAAAGTAAGCGATATTTTAGGTTTGAAAACATGGATTTTGATGAAAATAAGTGATATTTTTGGGTAAAAAAGGGGATTTCTATGAAAATAAGCGATATTTTTGGGTTTAAAGCATGGATTTTGATGAAAATAAGCGATATTTTAGGGGAAAAACAGGGATTTCTATGAAAATAAGCGATATTTTTGGGTTGAAAACATGGATTTTGATGAAAATAAGCGATATTTTTTGGTTAAAAACAGGGTTTTCTATGAAAATAAGCGATATTTCAGGTTAAAAACAGGGATTTTGATGAAAATAAGCGATATTTTTGGGTTAAAAACAGGGATTTCTATGAAAATAAGCGATATTTTTGGGTTAAAAACAGGGATTCCTATGAAAATAAGCGATATTTTTGGGTAAAAAACAGGGTTTTCTATGAAAATAAGCGATATTTCAGGTTAAAAACAGGGATTTCTATGAAAATAAGCGATATTTTAGGGTTAAAAACAGGGA
Organism: Lagopus muta; assembly: GCF_023343835.1. Taxonomy (NCBI): domain Eukaryota; kingdom Metazoa; phylum Chordata; class Aves; order Galliformes; family Phasianidae; genus Lagopus; species Lagopus muta. The sequence continues at coordinate 51,998 of NW_026040189.1, forward strand.
TTTCTATGAAAATAAGCGATATTTCAGGTTAAAAACAGGGATTTTTATGAAAATAAGCGATATTTTTGGGTTAAAAACAGGGATTTCTATGAAAATAAGCGATATTTTAGGGGAAAAACAGGGATTTCTATGAAAATAAGCGATATTTTTGGTTTAAAAAATGGGATTTCTATGAAAATAAGCGATATTTTTGGGTTAAAAACAGGGATTTCTATGAAAATAAGCGATATTTAAGGGGAAAAACAGGGATTTTGATGAAAATAAGCAATATTTTAGGGTTAAAAACAGGGATTTCTATGAAAGTAAGCGATATTTTAGGTTTGAAAACATGGATTTTGATGAAAATAAGTGATATTTTAGGGTAAAAAAGGGGATTTCTATGAAAATAAGCGATATTTTTGGGTTTAAAGCATGGATTTTGATGAAAATAAGCGATATTTTAGGGGAAAAACAGGGATTTCTATGAAAATAAGCGATATTTTTGGGTTGAAATCAGGGATTTCGATGAAAATAAGCGATATTTTTGGGTTAAAAACATGGATTTTGATGAAAATAAGCGATATTTTTGGTTTAAGAAATGGGATTTTGATGAAAATAAGCGATATTTTTGGGTTAAAAACAGGGATTTCTATGAAAATAAGCGATATTTTTGGGTTAAAAACAGGGATTTCTATGAAAATAAGCGATATTTTAGGGTTAAAAACAGGGTTTTCTATGAAAATAAGCGATATTTCAGGTTAAAAACATGGATTTCTATGAAAATAAGCGATATTTTAGGGGAAAAACAGGGATTTCTATGAAAATAAGTGATATTTTTGGGTTAAAAACAGGGATTTCTATGAAAATAAGCGATATTTTAGGGTTAAAAACATGGATTTTGATGAAAATAAGCGATATTTTTGGGTTAAAAACATGGATTTTGATGAAAATAAGCGATATTTTTGGGTTAAACACAGGGATTTCTATGAAAATAAGCGATATTTTAGGGGAAAAACAGGGATTTCTATAAAAATAAGCGATATTTTTAGGTTAAAAACATTGATTTTGATGAAAATAAGCGATATTTTAGGGGAAAAACAGGGATTTCTATGAAAATAAGCGATATTTTTGGGTAAAAAACAGGGATTTCCATGAAAATAAGCGATATTTAAGGTTAAAAACAGGGATTTATATGAAAATAAGCGATATTTTTGGGTTAAAATCATGGATTTCTATTAAAATAAGCGATATTTAAGGTTAAAAACAGGGATTTCTATGAAAATAAGCGATATTTCAGGTTAAAAACAGGGATTTCTATGAAAATAAGCGATATTTTAGGGTTAAAAACAGGGATTTCCATGAAAATAAGCAATATTTAAGGGGAAAAACAGGGATTTTTATGAAAATAAGCGATATTTTTGGGTTAAAAACATGGATTTTTATGAAAATAAGCGATATTTAAGGTTAAAAACATGGATTTCTATGAAAATAAGCGATATTTTAGGGTAAAAAACAGTGATTTTGATGAAAATAAGCGATATTTTAGGGGAAAAACAGGGATTTCTATTAAAATAAGCGATATTTAAGGGGAAAAACAGGGATTTCTATGAAAATAAGCGATATTTTGGGTTGAAAACATGGATTTTGATGAAAATAAGCGATATTTTAGGGTTAAAAACAGGGATTTTTATGAAAATAAGTGATATTTTAGGGGAAAAAAGGGGATTTCTATGAAAATAAGCGATATTTTAGGGGAAAAACAGGGATTTCTATGAAAATAAGCGATATTTTTGGGTTTAAAGCATGGATTTTGATGAAAATAAGCGATATTTTAGGGGAAAAACAGGGATTTCTATGAAAATAAGCGATATTTTTGGGTTGAAAACATGGATTTTGATGAAAATAAGCGATATTTTTGGGTTAAAAACATGGATTTTGATGAAAATAAGTGATATTTTAGGGGAAAAAAGGGGATTTCTATTAAAATAAGCGATATTTTAGGGGAAAAACAGGGATTTCTATGAAAATAAGCGATATTTTTGGGTTTAAAGCATGGATTTTGATGAAAATAAGCGATATTTTAGGGGAAATACAGGGATTTCTATGAAAATAAGTGATATTTTTGGGTTGAAAACATGGATTTTGATGAAAATAAGCGATATTTTTGGGTTAAAAACATGGATTTTGATGAAAATAAGCGATATTTTTGGGTTAAAAACAGGGATTTCTATGAAAATAAGCGATATTTTTGGGTTAAAAACAGGGACTTCTATGAAAATAAGCGATATTTTTGGGTTAAAAACAGGGTTTTCTATGAAAATAAGCGATATTTTTGGGTAAAAAACAGGGTTTTCTATGAAAATAAGCGATATTTCAGGTTAAAAACAGGGATTTTGATGAAAATAAGCGATATTTTAGGGGAAAAACAGGGATTTCGATGAAAATAAGCGATATTTTTGGGTTAAAAACAGGGATTTCTATGAAAATAAGCGATATTTTTGGGTTAAAAACATGGATTTCTATGAAAATAAGCGATATTTTAGGGGAAAAACAGGGATTTTGATGAAAATAAGCGATATTTTAGGGGAAAAACATGGATTTTGATGAAAATAAGCGATATTTTAGGGTTAAAAACAGGGATTTCCATGAAAATAAGCAATATTTAAGGGGAAAAACAGGGATTTTTATGAAAATAAGCGATATTTTTGGGTTAAAAACATGGATTTCCATGAAAATAAGCGATATTTAAGGTTAAAAACAGGGATTTCTATGAAAATAAGCGATATTTTAGGGTAAAAAACAGGGATTTTGATGAAAATAAGCGATATTTTAGGGGAAAAACAGGGGTTTCTATGAAAGTAAGCGATATTTTAGGTTTGAAAACATGGATTTTGATGAAAATAAGCGATATTTTAGGGGAAAAACAGGGATTTCTATTAAAATAAGCGATATTTAAGGGGAAAAACAGGGATTTCTATGAAAATAAGCGATATTTTTGGGTTGAAAACATGGATTTTGATGAAAATAAGCGATATTTTTGGGTTAAAAACATGGATTTTGATGAAAATAAGCGATATTTTAGGGGAAAAACAGGGATTTCTATTAAAATAAGCGATATTTTAGGGGAAAAACAGGGATTTCTATGAAAATAAGCGATATTTTTGGGTTTAAAGCATGGATTTTGATGAAAATAAGCGATATTTTAGGGGAAAAACAGGGATTTCTATGAAAATAAGCGATATTTTTGGGTTGAAAACATGGATTTTGATGAAAATAAGCGATATTTTTGGGTTAAAAACATGGATTTTGATGAAAATAAGTGATATTTTAGGGGAAAAAAGGGGATTTCTATTTAAATAAGCGATATTTTAGGGGAAAACAGGGATTTCTATGAAAATAAGCGATATTTTTGGGTTTAAAGCATGGATTTTGATGAAAATAAGCGATATTTTAGGGGAAATACAGGGATTTCTATGAAAATAAGCGATATTTTTGGGTTGAAAACATGGATTTTGATGAAAATAAGCGATATTTTTGGGTTAAAAACATGGATTTTGATGAAAATAAGCGATATTTTTGGGTTAAAAACAGGGTTTTCTATGAAAATAAGCGATATTTTTGGGTAAAAAACAGGGTTTTCTATGAAAATAAGCGATATTTCAGGTTAAAAACAGGGATTTTGATGAAAATAAGCGATATTTTAGGGGAAAAACAGGGATTTCTATGAAAATAAGCGATATTTTTGGGTTAAAAACAGGGATTTCTATGAAAATAAGCGATATTTTTGGGTTAAAAACATGGATTTCTATGAAAATAAGCGATATTTTAGGGGAAAAACAGGGATTTTGATGAAAATAAGCGATATTTTAGGGGAAAAACATGGATTTTGATGAAAATAAGCGATATTTTAGGGTTAAAAACAGGGATTTCCATGAAAATAAGCGATATTTAAGGGGAAAAACAGGGATTTTGATGAAAATAAGCGATATTTTAGGGTTTAAAACATGGATTTTGATGAAAATAAGCGATATTTAAGGTTAAAAACAGGGATTTCTATGAAAATAAGCGATATTTTAGGGTAAAAAACAGGGATTTTGATGAAAATAAGCGATATTTTAGGGGAAAAACAGGGATTTCTATGAAAGTAAGCGATATTTTAGGTTTGAAAACATGGATTTTGATGAAAATAAGCGATATTTTTGGGTTAAAAACAGGGATTTCTATGAAAATAAGCGATATTTTAGGGGAAAAACAGGGATTTCTATGAAAATAAGCGATATTTTTGGGTTTAAAGCATGGATTTTGATGAAAATAAGCGATATTTTAGGGGAAAAACAGGGATTTCTATGAAAATAAGCGATATTTTTGGGTTGAAAACATGGATTTCTATGAAAATAAGCGATATTTTAGGGTTAAAAACATGGATTTTGATGAAAATAAGCGATATTTTTGGGTTAAAAACATGGATTTTGATGAAAATAAGCGATATTTTTGGGTTAAAAACAGGGATTTCTATGAAAATAAGCGATATTTTAGGGGAAAAACAGGGATTTCTATAAAAATAAGCGATATTTTTGGGTTAAAAATATGGATTTCGATGAAAATAAGCGATATTTTTGGGTAAAAAACAGGGTTTTCTATGAAAATAAGCGATATTTCCGGTTAAAAACATGGATTTTGATGAAAATAAGCGATATTTTAGGGGAAAAACAGGGATTTCTATGAAAATAAGCGATATTTTTGGGTAAAAAACAGGGATTTCCATGAAAATAAGCGATATTTAAGGTTAAAAACAGGGATTTCTATGAAAATAAGCGATATTTTTGGGTTAAAATCATGGATTTCTATTAAAATAAGCGATATTTAAGGTTAAAAACAGGGATTTCTATGAAAATAAGCGATATTTAAGGTTAAAAACAGGGATTTCTATGAAAATAAGCGATATTTTAGGGTTAAAAACATGGATTTTGATGAAAATAAGCGATATTTTAGGGTAAAAAACAGGGATTTCTATGAAAATAAGCGATATTTAAGGGGAAAAACAGGGATTTTGATGAAAATAAGCGATATTTTAGGGTTTAAAACATGGATTTTGATGAAAATAAGCGATATTTAAGGTTAAAAACAGGGATTTCTATGAAAATAAGCGATATTTTTGCGTTAAAAACAGGGATTTCCATGAAAATAAGCAATATTTCAGGTTAAAAACAGGGATTTCTGTGAAAATAAGCGATATTTTTGGGTTAAAAACAGGGATTTCTATGAAAATAAGCGATATTTAAGGGGAAAAACAGGGATTTTTATGAAAATAAGCGATATTTTTGGGTTAAAAACAGGGATTTTGATGAAAATAAGCGATATTTTTGGGTTAAAAACAGGGATTTCTATGAAAATAAGCGATATTTTTGGGTTAAAAACATGGATTTTGATGAAAATAAGCGATATTTTAGGGGGAAAAACAGGGATTTCTATGAAAATAAGCGATATTTAAGGTTAAAAACAGGGATTTCTATGAAAATAAGCGATATTTTAGGGTAAAAACCAGGGATTTCTATGAAAATAAGCGATATTTCAGGTTAAAAACAGGGATTTCCATGAAAATAAGCGATATATAAGGGGAAAAACAGGGATTTCTATGAAAATAAGCAATATTTTTGGGTTAAAAACATGGATTTTGATGAAAATAAGCAATATTTTTGGGTAAAAAACAGGGATTTCTATGAAAATAAGCGATATTTAAGGGTTAAAAACAGGGATTTCCATGAAAATAAGCGATATTTTTGCGTTAAAAACAGGGATTTTGATGAAAATAAGTGATTTTTTCGGTTAAAAACAGGGATTTCTATGAAAATAAGCGATATTTTAGGGGAAAAACAGGGATTTCTATGAAAATAAGCGATATTTTAGGGTTAAGAACAGGGATTTCTATGAAAATAAGCAATATTTTTGGGTTAAAAACAGGGATTTCTATGAAAATAAGCGATATTTAAGGTTAAAAACAGGGATTTCTATGAAAATAAGCGATATTTTTGGGTTAAAAACAGGGATTTCTATGAAAATAAGCGATATTTTAGGGTTAAAAACAGGGATTTCCATGAAAATAAGCGATATTTCAGGTTAAAACCAGGGATTTTTATGAAAATAAGCAATATTTTTGGGTTAAAAACAGGGATTTCTATGAAAATAAGCAATATTTTAGGGGAAAAACAGGGATTTCTATGAAAATAAGCGATATTTAAGGGGAAAAACAGGGATTTTGATGAAAATAAGCGATATTTTAGGGTTTAAAACATGGATTTTGATGAAAATAAGCGATATTTTAGGGTTAAAAACAGGGATTTCTATGAAAATAAGCGACATTTAAGGTTAAAAACAGGGATTTTGATGAAAATAAGCGATATTTAAGGTTAAAAACAGGGATTTCTATGAAAATAAGCGATATTTTAGGGTTAAAAACAGGGATTTCCATGAAAATAAGCGATATTTAAGGTTAAAAACAGGGATTTCTATGAAAATAAGCGATATTTTTGGGTTAAAAACAGGGATTTCTATGAAAATAAGCGATATTTTAGGGTTAAAAACAGGGATTTCCATGAAAATAAGCGATATTTTTGCGTTAAAAACAGGGATTTTGATGAAAATAAGTGATTTTTTCGGTTAAAAACAGGGATTTCTATGAAAATAAGCGATATTTTAGGGGAAAAACAGGGATTTCTATGAAAATAAGCGATATTTTAGGGTTAAAAACAGGGATTTCTATGAAAATAAGCAATATTTTTGGGTTAAAAACAGGGATTTCTATGAAAATAAGCGATATTTAAGGTTAAAAACAGGGATTTTTATGAAAATAAGCGATATTTTTGGGTTAAAAACAGGGATTTCTATGAAAATAAGCGATATTTTTGGGTTAAAAACAGGGTTTTCTATGAAAATAAGCGATATTTTAGGGGAAAAACAGGGATTTCTATGAAAATAAGTGATATTTTAGGGTAAAAAAGGGGATTTCTATGAAAATAAGCGATATTTTTGGGTTTAAAGCATGGATTTTGATGAAAATAAGCGATATTTTAGGGGAAAAACAGGGATTTCTATGAAAATAAGCGATATTTTTGGGTTGAAAACATGGATTTCTATGAAAATAAGCGATATTTTAGGGTTAAAAACATGGATTTTGATGAAAATAAGCGATATTTTTGGGTTAAAAACATGGATTTTGATGAAAATAAGCGATATTTTTGGGTTAAAAACAGGGATTTCTATGAAAATAAGCGATATTTTAGGGGAAAAACAGGGATTTCTATAAAAATAAGCGATATTTTTGGGTTAAAAATATGGATTTCTATGAAAATAAGCGATATTTTTGGGTAAAAAACAGGGTTTTCTATGAAAATAAGCGATATTTCCGGTTAAAAACATGGATTTTGATGAAAATAAGCGATATTTTAGGGGAAAAACAGGGATTTCTATGAAAATAAGCGATATTTTTGGGTAAAAAACAGGGATTTCCATGAAAATAAGCGATATTTAAGGTTAAAAACAGGGATTTCTATGAAAATAAGCGATATTTTTGGGTTAAAATCATGGATTTCTATTAAAATAAGCGATATTTAAGGTTAAAAACAGGGATTTCTATGAAAATAAGCGATATTTAAGGTTAAAAACAGGGATTTCTATGAAAATAAGCGATATTTTAGGGTTAAAAACATGGATTTTGATGAAAATAAGCGATATTTTAGGGTAAAAAACAGGGATTTCTATGAAAATAAGCGATATTTAAGGGGAAAAACAGGGATTTTGATGAAAATAAGCGATATTTTAGGGTTTAAAACAGGGATTTTGATGAAAATAAGCGATATTTAAGGTTAAAAACAGGGATTTCTATGAAAATAAGCGATATTTTTGCGTTAAAAACAGGGATTTCCATGAAAATAAGCAATATTTCAGGTTAAAAACAGGGATTTCTGTGAAAATAAGCGATATTTTTGGGTTAAAAACAGGGATTTCTATGAAAATAAGCGATATTTTTGCGTTAAAAACAGGGATTTTTATGAAATTAAGCGATATTTTTGGGTTAAAAACAGGGATTTTGATGAAAATAAGCGATATTTTTGGGTTAAAAACAGGGATTTCTATGAAAATAAGCGATATTTTTGGGTTAAAAACATGGATTTTGATGAAAATAAGCGATATTTTAGGGGAAAAACAGGGATTTCTATGAAAATAAGCGATATTTAAGGTTAAAAACAGGGATTTCTATGAAAATAAGCGATATTTTAGGGTAAAAACCAGGGATTTCTATGAAAATAAGCGATATTTCAGGTTAAAAACAGGGATTTCCATGAAAATAAGCGATATATAAGGGGAAAAACAGGGATTTCTATGAAAATAAGCAATATTTTTGGGTTAAAAACATGGATTTTGATGAAAATAAGCGATATTTTTGGGTAAAAAACAGGGATTTCTATGAAAATAAGCGATATTTAAGGGTTAAAAACAGGGATTTCCATGAAAATAAGCGATATTTTTGCGTTAAAAACAGGGATTTTGATGAAAATAAGTGATTTTTTTCGGTTAAAAACAGGGATTTCTATGAAAATAAGCGATATTTTAGGGGAAAAACAGGGATTTCTATGAAAATAAGCGATATTTTAGGGTTAAAAACAGGGATTTTTATGAAAATAAGCGATATTTCAGGTTAAAAACAGGGATTTTGATGAAAATAAGCGATATTTTAGGGTTAAAATCATGGATTTTGATGAAAATAAGCAATATTTTAGGGGAAAAACAGGGATTTTGATGAAAATAAGCGATATTTTTGGGTTAAAAACAGGGATTTCTATGAAAATAAGCGATATTTTAGGGTTAAAAACAGGGATTTCCATGAAAATAAGCAATATTTTTGCGTTAAAAACAGGGATTTCTATGAAAATAAGCAATATTTTTGGGTTAAAAACATGGATTTCCATGAAAATAAGCGATATTTAAGGTTAAAAACAGGGATTTCTATGAAAATAAGCGATATTTTAGGGTTAAAAACAGGGATTTCTATGAAAATAAGCGATATTTTTGGGTTATAAACAGGGATTTCCATGAAAATAAGCGATATTTTTGGGTTAAAAACAGGGATTTCTATGAAAATAAGCGATATTTTAGGGTTAAAAACAGGGATTTTGATGAAAATAAGCGATATTTTTGGGTTAAAAACAGGGATTTCTATGAAAGTAAGCGATATTTTAGGGCTGAAAACATGGATTTCTATGAAAATAAGCGATATTTTAGGGGAAAAACATGGATTTCTATTAAAATAAGCGATATTTAAGGGGAAAAACAGGGATTTTGATGAAAATAAGCGATATTTTTGGGTTAAAAACATGGATTTTGAAGAAAATAAGTGATATTTTAGGGGAAAAAAGGGGATTTCTATGAAAATAAGCGATATTTTAGGGTTAAAAACAGGGATTTCTATGAAAATAAGCGATATTTTTGGGTTTAAAGCATGGATTTTGATGAAAATAAGCGATATTTTAGGGGAAAAACAGGGATTTCTATGAAAATAAGCGATATTTTTGGGTTGAAAACACGGATTTTGATGAAAATAAGCGATATTTTTGGGTTAAAAACATGGATTTTGATGAAAATAAGCGATATTTTTGGGTTAAAAACAGGGATTTCTATGAAAATAAGCGATATTTTTGGGTTAAAAACAGGGATTTCTATAAAAATAAGCGATATTTTTGGGTTAAAAATATGGATTTCTATGAAAATAAGCGATATTTTAGGGTAAAAAACAGGGTTTTCTATGAAAATAAGCGATATTTTTGGGTTAAAAAATGGGATTTTGATGAAAATAAGCGATATTTTAGGGGAAAAACAGGGATTTCTATGAAAATAAGCGATATTTTTGGGTTAAAAACAGGGATTTCTATGAAAATAAGCGATATTTTTGGGTTAAAAACATGGATTTCTATGAAAATAAGCGATATTTTAGGGGAAAAACAGGGATTTTGATGAAAATAAGCGATATTTTAGGGGAAAAACATGGATTTTGATGAAAATAAGCGATATTTTAGGGGAAAAACAGGGATTTCTATGAAAATAAGCGATATTTTTGGGTTAAAAACAGGGATTTCTATGAAAATAAGCGATATTTAAGGTTAAAAACAGGGATTTCTATGAAAATAAGCGATATTTTAGGGTTAAAAACAGGGATTTCCATGAAAATAAGCGATATTTCAGGTTAAAATCATGGATTTTGATGAAAATAAGTGATATTTTTGGGTTAAAAACAGGGATTTCTATGAAAATAAGCGATATTTAAGGTTAAAAACAGGGATTTCTATGAAAATAAGCGATATTTTAGGGTTAAAAACAGGGATTTTCATGAAAATAAGCGATATTTAAGGTTAAAAACAGGGATTTCTATGAAAATAAGCAATATTTTTGGGTTAAAAACAGGGATTTTGATGAAAATAAGCAATATTTTAGGGGAAAAAACAGGGATTTCTATGAAAATAAGCGATATTTTAGGGTTAAAAACAGGGATTTCCATGAAAATAAGCAATATTTAAGGGGAAAAACAGGGATTTTTATGAAAATAAGCGATATTTTTGGGTTAAAAACATGGATTTCCATGAAAATAAGCGATATTTAAGGTTAAAAACAGGAATTTCTATGAAAATAAGCGATATTTTAGGGTTAAAAACAGGGATTTCTATGAAAATAAGCGATATTTAAGGTTAAAAACAGGGATTTCCATGAAAATAAGCAATATTTAAGGGGAAAAACAGGGATTTTTATGAAAATAAGCGATATTTTTGGGTTAAAAACATGGATTTCCATGAAAATAAGCGATATTTAAGGTTAAAAACAGGGATTTCTATGAAAATAAGCGATATTTTAGGGTTAAAAACAGGGATTTCTATGAAAATAAGCGATATTTAAGGGGAAAAACAGGGATTTTTATGAAAATAAGCGATATTTTTGGGTTAAAAACAGGGATTTCCATGAAAATAAGCGATATTTTTGGGTTAAAAACAGGGATTTCTATGAAAATAAGCGATATTTTTGGGTTAAAAACATGGATTTTGATGAAAATAAGCGATATTTTAGGGGAAAAACAGGGATTTCTATGAAAATAAGCGATATTTAAGGTTATAAACATGGATTTTGATGAAAATAAGCGATATTTTAGGGTAAAAAACAGGGATTTCTATGAAAATAAGCGATATTTCAGGTTAAAAACAGGGATTTCCATGAAAATAAGCGATATATAAGGGGAAAAACAGGGATTTCTATGAAAATAAGCAATATTTTTGGGTTAAAAACATGGATTTTGATGAAAATAAGCGATATTTTTGGGTAAAAAACAGGGATTTCTATGAAAATAAGCGATATTTTTAGGTTAAAAACATTGATTTCTATGAAAATAAGCGATATTTAAGGGGAAAAACAGGGATTTCTATGAAAATTAGAGATATTTTTGCGTTAAAAACAGGGATTTTGATGAAAATAAGTGATTTTTTCGGTTAAAAACAGGGATTTTGATGAAAATAAGCGATATTTTTGGGTTAAAAACAGGGTTTTCCATGAAAATAAGCAATATTTAAGGGGAAAAAACAGGGTTTTCTATGAAAATAAGCGATATTTCAGGTTAAAAACAGGGATTTTGATGAAAATAAGCGATATTTTAGGGGAAAAACAGGGATTTCTATGAAAATAAGCGATATTTTTGGGTTAAAATCATGGATTTTGATGAAAATAAGCGATATTTTAGGGGAAAAACAGGGATTTCTATGAAAATAAGCGATATTTTTGGGTTAAAAACAGGGATTTCTATGAAAATAAGCGATATTTTTGGGTTAAAAACAGGGATTTCCATGAAAATAAGCAATATTTAAGGGGAAAAAACAGGGATTTTTATGAAAATAAGCGATATTTTTGGGTTAAAAACATGGATTTCCATGAAAATAAGCGATATTTAAGGTTAAAAACAGGGATTTCTATGAAAGTAAGCGATATTTTAGGGTTAAAAACAGGGATTTTGATGAAAATAAGCGATATTTAAGGTTAAAAACAGGGATTTCTATGAAAATAAGCGATATTTAAGGTTAAAAACAGGGATTTCTATGAAAATAAGCGATATTTTAGGTTTGAAAACATGGATTTTGATGAAAATAAGCGATATTTTAGGGGAAAAACAGGGATTTCTATTAAAATAAGCGATATTTAAGGGGAAAAACAGGGATTTTTATGAAAATAAGCGATATTTTTGGGTTAAAAACATGGATTTTGAAGAAAATAAGTGATATTTTAGGGGAAAAAAGGGGATTTCTATGAAAATAAGCGATATTTTAGGGTTAAAAACAGGGATTTCTATGAAAATAAGCGATATTTTTGGGTTTAAAGCATGGATTTTGATGAAAATAAGCAATATTTTAGGGGAAAAACAGGGATTTCTATGAAAATAAGCGATATTTTTGGGTTGAAAACACGGATTTTGATGAAAATAAGCGATATTTTTGGGTTAAAAACATGGATTTTGATGAAAATAAGCGATATTTTTGGGTTAAAAACAGGGATTTCTATGAAAATAAGCGATATTTTTGGGTTAAAAACAGGGATTTCTATAAAAATAAGCGATATTTTTGGGTTAAAAATATGGATTTCTATGAAAATAAGCGATATTTTTAGGTAAAAAACAGGGTTTTCTATGAAAATAAGCGATATTTTTGGGTTAAAAACAGGGATTTTGATGAAAATAAGCGATATTTTAGGGGAAAAACAGGGATTTCTATGAAAATAAGCGATATTTTTGGGTTAAAAACAGGGATTTTGATGAAAATAAGCGATATTTTAGGGGAAAAAAGGGGATTTCTATTAAAATAAGCGATATTTTAGGGGAAAAAACAGGGATTTCTATGAAAATAAGCGATATTTTTGGGATTAAAGCATGGATTTTGATGAAAATAAGCGATATTTTAGGGGAAAAACATGGATTTCTATGAAAATAAGCGATATTTAAGGTTAAAAACAGGGATTTTGATGAAAATAAGCGATATTTTTGGGTTAAAAAATGGGATTTTGATGAAAATAAGCGATATTTAAGGTTAAAAACAGGGATTTCAATGAAAATAAGCGATATTTTTGGGTTAAAAACAGGGATTTTGATGAAAATAAGCAATATTTTAGGGGAAAAACAGGGATTTCTATGAAAATAAGCGATATTTTAGGTTAAAAACAGGGATTTCTATGAAAATAAGCGATATTTTAGGGTTAAAAACAGGGATTTCCATGAAAATAAGCAATATTTAAGGGGAAAAACAGGGATTTTTATGAAAATAAGCGATATTTTTGGGTTAAAAACATGGATTTCCATGAAAATAAGCGATATTTTAGGGGAAAAACAGGGATTTCTATGAAAATAAGCGATATTTTTGGGTTGAAAACACGGATTTTGATGAAAATAAGCGATATTTTTGGGTTAAAAACATGGATTTTGATGAAAATAAGCGATATTTTTGGGTTAAAAACAGGGATTTCTATGAAAATAAGCGATATTTTTGCGTTAAAAACAGGGATTTCTATAAAAATAAGCGATATTTTTGGGTTAAAAATATGGATTTCTATGAAAATTAGCGATATTTTTAGGTAAAAAACAGGGTTTTCTATGAAAATAAGCGATATTTTTGGGTTAAAAACAGGGATTTTGATGAAAATAAGCGATATTTTAGGGGAAAAACAGGGATTTCTATGAAAATAAGCGATATTTTTGGGTTAAAAACAGGGATTTTGATGAAAATAAGCGATATTTTAGGGGAAAAAAGGGGATTTCTATTAAAATAAGCGATATTTTAGGGGAAAAACAGGGATTTCTATGAAAATAAGCGATATTTTTGGGTTTAAAGCATGGATTTTGATGAAAATAAGCGATATTTTAGGGGAAAAACAGGGATTTCTATGAAAATAAGCGATATTTAAGGTTAAAAACAGGGATTTTGATGAAAATAAGCGATATTTTTGGGTTAAAAAATGGGATTTTGATGAAAATAAGCGATATTTAAGGTTAAAAACAGGGATTTCTATGAAAATAAGCGATATTTTTGGGTTAAAAACAGGGATTTTGATGAAAATAAGCAATATTTTAGGGGAAAAACAGGGATTTCTATGAAAATAAGCGATATTTTAGGTTAAAAACAGGGATTTCTATGAAAATAAGCGATATTTTAGGGTTAAAAACAGGGATTTCCATGAAAATAAGCAATATTTAAGGGGAAAAACAGGGATTTTTATGAAAATAAGCGATATTTTTGGGTTAAAAACATGGATTTCCATGAAAATAAGCGATATTTAAGGTTAAAAACAGGGATTTATGAAAATAAGCGATATTTAAGGTTAAAAACAGGGATTTCCATCAAAATAAGTGATATTTAAGGTTAAAAACAGGGATTTCTATGAAAATAAGCAATATTTTTGGGTTAAAAACAGGGATTTTGATGAAAATAAGCGATATTTTTGGGTTAAAAACAGGGATTTCTATGAAAGTAAGCGATATTTTAGGTTTGAAAGCATGGATTTCTATGAAAATAAGCGATATTTTAGGGGAAAAACAGGGATTTCTATTCAAATAAGCGATATTTAAGGGGAAAAACAGGGATTTTGATGAAAATAAGCGATATTTTTGGGTTAAAAACAGGGATTTTGATGAAAATAAGCGATATTTTAGGGGAAAAAAGGGGATTTCTATGAAAATAAGCGATATTTTTGGGTTGAAAACACGGATTTTGATGAAAATAAGCGATATTTTTGGGTTTAAAGCATGGATTTTGATGAAAATAAGCGATATTTTAGGGGAAAAACAGGGATTTCTATGAAAATAAGCGATATTTTTGGGTTGAAAACACGGATTTTGATGAAAATAAGCGATATTTTTGGGTTAAAAACATGGATTTTGATGAAAATAAGCGATATTTTTGGGTTAAAAACAGGGATTTCTATGAAAATAAGCGATATTTTTGGGTTAAAAACAGGGATTTCTATGAAAATAAGCGATATTTTTGGGTTAAAAACAGGGATTTCTATAAAAATAAGCGATATTTTTGGGTTAAAAATATGGATTTCTATGAAAATAAGCGATATTTTTGGGTAAAAAACAGGGTTTTCTATGAAAATAAGCGATATTTTAGGGTTAAAAACAGGGATTTTGATGAAAATAAGCGATATTTTAGGGGAAAAACAGGGATTTCTATGAAAATAAGCGATATTTTTGGGTTAAAAACACGGATTTCTATGAAAATAAGCGATATTTTTGGGTTAAAAACATGGATTTCTATGAAAATAAGCGATATTTTAGGGGAAAAACAGGGATTTTGAAGAAAATAAGCGATATTTTAGGGGAAAAACATGGATTTTGATGAAAATAAGCGATATTTTAGGGGAAAAACAGGGATTTCCATGAAAATAAGCGATATATAAGGGGAAAAACAGGGATTTCTATGAAAATAAGCAATATTTTTGGGTTAAAAACATGGATTTTGATGAAAATAAGCGATATTTTTGGGTAAAAAACAGGGATTTCTATGAAAATAAGCGATATTTTTAGGTTAAAAACATTGATTTCTATGAAAATAAGCGATATTTAAGGGGAAAAACAGGGATTTCTATGAAATTAAGCGATATTTTAGGGGAAAAACAGGGATTTTGATGAAAATAAGTGATTTTTTCGGTTAAAAACAGGGATTTTGATGAAAATAAGCGATATTTTAGGGGAAAAACAGGGATTTCTATGAAAATAAGCGATATTTTTGGGTTAAAATCATGGATTTTGATGAAAATAAGCGATATTTTAGGGGAAAAACAGGGATTTCTATGAAAATAAGCGATATTTTTGGGTTAAAAACAGGGATTTCTATGAAAATAAGCGATATTTTTGGGTTAAAAACAGGGATTTCCATGAAAATAAGCAATATTTAAGGGGAAAAACAGGGATTTTTATGAAAATAAGCGATATTTTTGGGTTAAAAACATGGATTTCCATGAAAATAAGCGATATTTAAGGTTAAAAACAGGGATTTCTATGAAAGTAAGCGATATTTTAGGGTTAAAAACAGGGATTTTGATGAAAATAAGCGATATTTTTGGGTTAAAAACAGGGATTTCTATGAAAATAAGCGATATTTAAGGTTAAAAACAGGGATTTCTATGAAAATAAGCGATATTTTAGGTTTGAAAACATGGATTTTGATGAAAATAAGCGATATTTTAGGGGAAAAACAGGGATTTCTATTAAAATAAGCGATATTTAAGGGGAAAAACAGGGATTTTTATGAAAATAAGCGATATTTTTGGGTTAAAAACATGGATTTTGAAGAAAATAAGTGATATTTTAGGGGAAAAAAGGGGATTTCTATGAAAATAAGCGATATTTTAGGGTTAAAAACAGGGATTTCTATGAAAATAAGCGATATTTTTGGGTTTAAAGCATGGATTTTGATGAAAATAAGCAATATTTTAGGGGAAAAACAGGGATTTCTATGAAAATAAGCGATATTTTTGGGTTGAAAACACGGATTTTGATGAAAATAAGCGATATTTTTGGGTTAAAAACATGGATTTTGATGAAAATAAGCGATATTTTTGGGTTAAAAACAGGGATTTCTATGAAAATAAGCGATATTTTTGGGTTAAAAACAGGGATTTCTATAAAAATAAGCGATATTTTTGGGTTAAAAATATGGATTTCTATGAAAATAAGCGATATTTTTGGGTTAAAAACAGGGATTTTGATGAAAATAAGCGATATTTTAGGGGAAAAAAGGGGATTTCTATTAAAATAAGCGATATTTTAGGGGAAAAACAGGGATTTCTATGAAAATAAGCGATATTTTTGGGTTTAAAGCATGGATTTTGATGAAAATAAGCGATATTTTAGGGGAAAAACAGGGATTTCTATGAAAATAAGCGATATTTAAGGTTAAAAACAGGGATTTTGATGAAAATAAGCGATATTTTTGGGTTAAAAAATGGGATTTTGATGAAAATAAGCGATATTTAAGGTTAAAAACAGGGATTTCTATGAAAATAAGCGATATTTTTGGGTTAAAAACAGGGATTTTGATGAAAATAAGCAATATTTTAGGGGAAAAACAGGGATTTCTATGAAAATAAGCGATATTTTAGGTTAAAAACAGGGATTTCTATGAAAATAAGCGATATTTTAGGGTTAAAAACAGGGATTTCCATGAAAATAAGCAATATTTAAGGGGAAAAACAGGGATTTTTATGAAAATAAGCGATATTTTTGGGTTAAAAACATGGATTTCCATGAAAATAAGCGATATTTAAGGTTAAAAACAGGGATTTATGAAAATAAGCGATATTTAAGGTTAAAAACAGGGATTTCCATCAAAATAAGTGATATTTAAGGTTAAAAACAGGGATTTCTATGAAAATAAGCAATATTTTTGGGTTAAAAACAGGGATTTTGATGAAAATAAGCGATATTTTTGGGTTAAAAACAGGGATTTCTATGAAAGTAAGCGATATTTTAGGTTTGAAAGCATGGATTTCTATGAAAATAAGCGATATTTTAGGGGAAAAACAGGGATTTCTATTCAAATAAGCGATATTTAAGGGGAAAAACAGGGATTTTGATGAAAATAAGCGATATTTTTGGGTTAAAAACAGGGATTTTGATGAAAATAAGCGATATTTTAGGGGAAAAAAGGGGATTTCTATGAAAATAAGCGATATTTTTGGGTTGAAAACACGGATTTTGATGAAAATAAGCGATATTTTTGGGTTTAAAGCATGGATTTTGATGAAAATAAGCGATATTTTAGGGGAAAAACAGGGATTTCTATGAAAATAAGCGATATTTTTGGGTTGAAAACACGGATTTTGATGAAAATAAGCGATATTTTTGGGTTAAAAACATGGATTTTGATGAAAATAAGCGATATTTTTGGGTTAAAAACAGGGATTTCTATGAAAATAAGCGATATTTTTGGGTTAAAAACAGGGATTTCTATAAAAATAAGCGATATTTTTGGGTTAAAAATATGGATTTCTATGAAAATAAGCGATATTTTTGGGTAAAAAACAGGGTTTTCTATGAAAATAAGCGATATTTTAGGGTTAAAAACAGGGATTTTGATGAAAATAAGCGATATTTTAGGGGAAAAACAGGGATTTCTATGAAAATAAGCGATATTTTTGGGTTAAAAACACGGATTTCTATGAAAATAAGCGATATTTTTGGGTTAAAAACATGGATTTCTATGAAAATAAGCGATATTTTAGGGGAAAAACAGGGATTTTGAAGAAAATAAGCGATATTTTAGGGGAAAAACATGGATTTTGATGAAAATAAGCGATATTTTAGGGGAAAAACAGGGATTTCCATGAAAATAAGCGATATATAAGGGGAAAAACAGGGATTTCTATGAAAATAAGCAATATTTTTGGGTTAAAAACATGGATTTTGATGAAAATAAGCGATATTTTTGGGTAAAAAACAGGGATTTCTATGAAAATAAGCGATATTTTTAGGTTAAAAACATTGATTTCTATGAAAATAAGCGATATTTAAGGGGAAAAACAGGGATTTCTATGAAATTAAGCGATATTTTAGGGGAAAAACAGGGATTTTGATGAAAATAAGTGATTTTTTCGGTTAAAAACAGGGATTTTGATGAAAATAAGCGATATTTTAGGGGAAAAACAGGGATTTCTATGAAAATAAGCGATATTTTTGGGTTGAAAACATGGATTTTGATGAAAATAAGCGATATTTAGGTTAAAAACAGGGTTTTCTATGAAAATAAGCGATATTTTTGGGTAAAAAACAGGGATTTCTATGAAAATAAGCGATATTTTAGGGTAAAAAATAGGGATTTCCATGAAAATAAGCGATATTTTAGGGGAAAAACAGGGATTTCTATGAAAATAAGCGATATTTCAGGTTAAAATCATGGATTTTGATGAAAATAAGCAATATTTTAGGGGAAAAACAGGGATTTCTATGAAAATAAGCGATATTTTTGGGTTAAAAACAGGGATTTCTATGAAAATAAGCGATATTTTAGGGTTAAAAACAGGGATTTCCATGAAAACAAGCAATATTTAAGGGGAAAAACAGGGATTTTTATGAAAATAAGCGATATTTTTGGGTTAAAAACAGGGATTTCTATGAAAATAAGCGATATTTTTGGGTTAAAAACAGGGATTTCTATGAAAATAAGCGATATTTTTGGGTTAAAAACAGGGATTTTGATGAAAATAAGCGATATTTTTGGGTTAAAAACATGGATTTCTATGAAAGTAAGCGATATTTTAGGTTTGAAAACATGGATTTTGATGAAAATAATGATATTTTAGGGGAAAATCAGGGATTTCTATTAGAATAAGCGATATTTAAGGGGAAAAACAGGGATTTTGATGAAAATAAGTGATATTTAAGGTTAAAAACATGGACTTTGAAGAAAATAAGTGATATTTTAGGGGAAAAAAGGGGATTTCTATGAAAATAAGCGATATTTTTGGGTTTAAAGCATGGATTTTGATGAAAATAAGCGATATTTTAGGGGAAAAACAGGGATTTCTATGAAAATAAGCGATATTTTTGGGTTGAAAACATGGATTTTGATGAAAATAAGCGATATTTTTGGGTTAAAAACATGGATTTTGATGAAAATAAGCGATATTTTTGGGTTAAAAACAGGGATTTCTATGAAAATAAGCGATATTTTTGGGTAAAAAACAGGGTTTTCTATGAAAATAAGCGATATTTTAGGGTTAAAAACAGGGATTTTGATGAAAATAAGCGATATTTTAGGTGAAAAACAGGGATTTCTATAAAATAAGCGATATTTTTGGGTTAAAAACAGGGATTTCTATGAAAATAAGCGATATTTAAGGTTAAAAACAGGGATTTTTATGAAAATAAGCGATATTTTAGGGGAAAAACAGGGATTTTGATGAAAATAAGCGATATTTTAGGGGAAAAACATGGATTTTGATGAAAATAAGCGATATTTAAGGGGAAAAACAGGGATTTTGAAGAAAATAAGCGATATTTAAGGTTAAAAACAGGGATTTCTATGAAAATAAGCGATATTTAAGGTTAAAAACAGGGATTTCTATGAAAATAAGCGATATTTTAGGGTTAAAAACAGGGATTTCCATGAAAATAAGCGATATTTTAGGGGAAAAACAGGGATTTCTATGAAAATAAGCGATATTTTTGGGTTAAAAAATGGGATTTTGATGAAAATAAGCGAAATTTAAGGGTTAAAAACAGGGATTTCTATGAAAATAAGCGATATTTTTGGGTTAAAAACAGGGATTTCTAAGAAAATAAGCGATATTTTAGGGTTTAAAACATGGATTTTGATGAAAATAAGCGATATTTTAGGGTAAAAAACAGGGATTTCTATGAAAATAAGCGATATTTCAGGTTAAAAACAGGGATTTCTATGAAAATAAGCGATATTTCAGGTTAAAAACAGGGATTTCTATGAAAATAAGCGATATTTTAGGGTTAAAAACAGCGATTTCCATGAAAATAAGCGATATTTCAGGTTAAAAACAGGGATTTCTGTGAAAATAAGCGATATTTTTAAGTTAAAAAATGGGATTTTGATGAAAATAAGTGATTTTTTCGGTTAAAAACAGGGATTTCTATGAAAATAAGCGATATTTCAGGTTAAAAACAGGGATTTCTATGAAAATAAGCGATATTTTAGGGTTAAAAACAGGGATTTTGATGAAAATAAGCGATATTTAAGGTTAAAAACAGGGATTTCTATGAAAATAAGCAATATTTAAGGTTAAAAACAGGGATTTCTATGAAAATAAGCGATATTTTTGGGTAAAAAACAGGGATTTCTATGAAAATAAGCGATATTTCAGGTTAAAAACAGGGATTTCCATGAAAATAAGCGATATATAAGGGGAAAAACAGGGATTTCTATGAAAATAAGCGATATTTTAGGGGAAAAACATGGATTTTGATGAAAATAAGCGATATTTAAGGGGAAAAACAGGGATTTCTATGAAAATAAGCGATATTTTTAGGTTAAAAACATTGATTTCTATGAAAATAAGCGATATTTAAGGGGAAAAACAGGGATTTCTATGAAAATAAGCGATATTTTTGCGTTAAAAACAGGGATTTCTATGAAAGTAAGCGATATTTTAGGTTTGAAAACATGGATTTTGATGAAAATAAGCGATATTTTTGGGAAAAACAGGGATTTCTATGAAAATAAGCGATATTTTAGGGTTAAAAACATGGATTTTGATGAAAATAAGCGATATTTAGGTTAAAAACAGGGATTTTTATGAAAATAAGCGATATTTTTGGGTAAAAAACAGGGATTTATATGAAAATAAGCGATATTTTAGGGGAAAAACAGGGATTTCTATGAAAATAAGCAATATTTTTAGGTTAAAAACATTGATTTCTATGAAAATAAGCGATATTTTTGGGTTAAAAACAGGGATTTCTATGAAAATAAGCGATATTTTTGCGTTAAAAACAGGGATTTCTATGAAAGTAAGCGATATTTTAGGTTTGAAAACATGGATTTTGATGAAAATAAGCGATATTTTTGGGAAAAACAGGGATTTCTATGAAAATAAGCGATATTTTAGGGTTAAAAACATGGATTTTGATGAAAATAAGCGATATTTAGGTTAAAAACAGGGATTTTTATGAAAATAAGCGATATTTTTGGGTAAAAAACAGGGATTTCTATGAAAATAAGCGATATTTTAGGGGAAAAACAGGGATTTCTATGAAAATAAGCGATATTTTTAGGTTAAAAACATTGATTTCTATGAAAATAAGCGATATTTAAGGGGAAAAACAGGGATTTCTATGAAAATAAGCGATATTTTTGCGTTAAAAACAGGGATTTCTATGAAAGTAAGCGATATTTTAGGTTTGAAAACATGGATTTTGATGAAAATAAGCGATATTTTTGGGAAAAACAGGGATTTCTATGAAAATAAGCGATATTTTAGGGTTAAAAACATGGATTTTGATGAAAATAAGCGATATTTAGGTTAAAAACAGGGATTTTTATGAAAATAAGCGATATTTTTGGGTAAAAAACAGGGATTTATATGAAAATAAGCGATATTTTAGGGTAAAAAACAGGGATTTCCATGAAAATAAGCGATATTTAAGGTTAAAAACAGGGATTTCTATGAAAATAAGCGATATTTTTGGGTTAAAATCATGGATTTCTATGAAAATAAGCGATATTTTAGGGGAAAAACAGGGATTTCTATGAAAATAAGCGATATTTAAGGTTAAAAACAGGGATTTCTATGAAAATAAGCGATATTTTAGGGTTAAAAACAGGGATTTCCATGAAAATAAGCGATATTTAAGGGGAAAAACAGGGATTTTTATGAAAATAAGCGATATTTTTGGGTTAAAAACAGGGATTTCTATAAAATAAGCGATATTTAAGGTTAAAAACAGGGATTTCTATGAAAATAAGCGATATTTTTGGGTTAAAAACAGGGATTTCTATGAAAGTAAGCGATATTTTAGGTTTGAAAACATGGATTTTGATGAAAATAAGCGATATTTTAGGGGAAAAACAGGGATTTCTATTAAAATAAGCGATATTTAAGGGGAAAAACAGGGATTTCTATGAAAATAAGCGATATTTTTGGGTTGAAAACATGGATTTTGATGAAAATAAGCGATATTTTAGGGGAAAAACAGGGATTTCTATTAAAATAAGTGATATTTAAGGGGAAAAACAGGGATTTCTATGAAAATTAGCAATATTTTTGGGTTAAAAACAGGGATTTCTATGAAAATAAGCGATATTTTAGGGTTAAAAACAGGGATTTCCATGAAAATAAGCAATATTTAAGGGGAAAAACAGGGATTTTTATGAAAATAAGCGATATTTTTGGGTTAAAAACATGGATTTCCATGAAAATAAGCGATATTTAAGGTTAAAAACAGGGATTTCTATGAAAATAAGCGATATTTTAGGGTTAAAAACAGGGATTTTGATGAAAATAAGCGATATTTAAGGTTAAAAACAGGGATTTCCATCAAAATAAGTGATATTTAAGGTTAAAAACAGGGATTTCTATGAAAATAAGCAATATTTTTGGGTTAAAAACAGGGATTTTGATGAAAATAAGCGATATTTTTGGGTTAAAAACAGGGATTTCTATGAAAGTAAGCGATATTTTTGGTTTGAAAACATGGATTTCTATGAAAATAAGCGATATTTTAGGGGAAAAACAGGGATTTCTATTAAAATAAGCGATATTTAAGGGGAAAAACAGGGATTTTGATGAAAATAAGCGATATTTTTGGGTTAAAAACATGGATTTTGAAGAAAATAAGTGATATTTTAGGGGAAAAAAGGGGATTTCTATGAAAATAAGCGATATTTTAGGGTTAAAAACAGGGATTTCTATGAAAATAAGCGATATTTTTGGGTTTAAAGCATGGATTTTGATGAAAATAAGCGATATTTTAGGGGAAAAACAGGGATTTCTATGAAAATAAGCGATATTTTTGGGTTGAAAACACGGATTTTGATGAAAATAAGCGATATTTTTGGGTTAAAAACATGGATTTTGATGAAAATAAGCGATATTTTTGGGTTAAAAACAGGGATTTCTATGAAAATAAGCGATATTTTTGGGTTAAAAACAGGGATTTCTATAAAAATAAGCGATATTTTTGGGTTAAAAATATGGATTTCTATGAAAATAAGCGATATTTTTGGGTAAAAAACAGGGTTTTCTATGAAAATAAGCGATATTTTAGGGTTAAAAACAGGGATTTTGATGAAAATAAGCGATATTTTAGGGGAAAAACAGGGATTTTGAAGAAAATAAGCGATATTTTAGGGGAAAAACATGGATTTTGATGAAAATAAGCGATATTTTAGGGGAAAAACAGGGATTTCCATGAAAATAAGCGATATATAAGGGGAAAAACAGGGATTTCTATGAAAATAAGCGATATTTTTGGGTTAAAAACATGGATTTTGATGAAAATAAGCGATATTTTTGGGTTAAAAACATGGATTTTGATGAAAATAAGCGATATTTTTGGGTTAAAAACAGGGATTTCTATGAAAATAAGCGATATTTTTGGGTAAAAAACAGGGTTTTCTATGAAAATAAGCGATATTTTAGGGTTAAAAACAGGGATTTTGATGAAAATAAGCGATATTTTAGGTGAAAAACAGGGATTTCTATAAAATAAGCGATATTTTTGGGTTAAAAACAGGGATTTCTATGAAAATAAGCGATATTTAAGGTTAAAAACAGGGATTTTTATGAAAATAAGCGATATTTTAGGGGAAAAACAGGGATTTTGATGAAAATAAGCGATATTTTAGGGGAAAAACATGGATTTTGATGAAAATAAGCGATATTTAAGGGGAAAAAACAGGGATTTCTAAGAAAATAAGCGATATTTAAGGTTAAAAACAGGGATTTCTATGAAAATAAGCGATATTTAAGGTTAAAAACAGGGATTTCTATGAAAATAAGCGATATTTTAGGGTTAAAAACAGGGATTTCCATGAAAATAAGCGATATTTTAGGGGAAAAACAGGGATTTCTATGAAAATAAGCGATATTTTTGGGTTAAAAAATGGGATTTTGATGAAAATAAGCGATATTTAAGGGTTAAAAACAGGGATTTCTATGAAAATAAGCGATATTTTTGGGTTAAAAACAGGGATTTCTAAGAAAATAAGCGATATTTTAGGGTTTAAAACATGGATTTTGATGAAAATAAGCGATATTTTAGGGTAAAAAACAGGGATTTCTATGAAAATAAGCGATATTTAAGGTTAAAAACAGGGATTTCTATGAAAATAAGCGATATTTCAGGTTAAAAACAGGGATTTCTATGAAAATAAGCGATATTTTAGGGTTAAAAACAGCGATTTCCATGAAAATAAGCGATATTTCAGGTTAAAAACAGGGATTTCTGTGAAAATAAGCGATATTTTTGGGTTAAAAAATGGGATTTTGATGAAAATAAGTGATTTTTTCGGTTAAAAACAGGGATTTCTATGAAAATAAGCGATATTTCAGGTTAAAAACAGGGATTTCTATGAAAATAAGCGATATTTTAGGGTTAAAAACAGGGATTTTGATGAAAATAAGCGATATTTAAGGTTAAAAACAGGGATTTCTATGAAAATAAGCAATATTTAAGGTTAAAAACAGGGATTTCTATGAAAATAAGCGATATTTTTGGGTAAAAAACAGGGATTTCTATGAAAATAAGCGATATTTCAGGTTAAAAACAGGGATTTCCATGAAAATAAGCGATATATAAGGGGAAAAACAGGGATTTTGATGAAAATAAGCGATATTTTAGGGGAAAAACATGGATTTTGATGAAAATAAGCGATATTTAAGGGGAAAAACAGGGATTTCTATGAAAATAAGCGATATTTTTAGGTTAAAAACATTGATTTCTATGAAAATAAGCGATATTTAAGGGTTAAAAACAGGGATTTCTATGAAAATAAGCGATATTTTTGCGTTAAAAACAGGGATTTCTATGAAAGTAAGCGATATTTTAGGTTTGAAAACATGGATTTTGATGAAAATAAGCGATATTTTTGGGAAAAACAGGGATTTCTATGAAAATAAGCGATATTTTAGGGTTAAAAACATGGATTTTGATGAAAATAAGCGATATTTAGGTTAAAAACAGGGATTTTTATGAAAATAAGCGATATTTTTGGGTAAAAAACAGGGATTTATATGAAAATAAGCGATATTTTAGGGGAAAAACAGGGATTTCTATGAAAATAAGCGATATTTTTAGGTTAAAAACATTGATTTCTATGAAAATAAGCGATATTTAAGGGGAAAAACAGGGATTTCTATGAAAATAAGCGATATTTTTGCGTTAAAAACAGGGATTTCTATGAAAGTAAGCGATATTTTAGGTTTGAAAACATGGATTTCTATGAAAATAAGCGATATTTTAGGGTTAAAAACAGGGATTTTGATGAAAATAAGCGATATTTAAGGGTTAAAAACAGGGATTTCTATGAAAATAAGCAATATTTAAGGTTAAAAACAGGGATTTCTATGAAAATAAGCGATATTTTTGGGTTAAAAACATGGATTTCTATGAAAATAAGCGATATTTCAGGTTAAAAACAGGGATTTCCATGAAAATAAGCGATATATAAGGGGAAAAACAGGGATTTTGATGAAAGTAAGCGATATTTTAGGGGAAAAACATGGATTTTGATGAAAATAAGCGATATTTAAGGGGAAAAACAGGGATTTCTATGAAAATAAGCGATATTTTTGGGTTGAAAACACGGATTTTGATGAAAATAAGCGATATTTTTGGGTTAAAAACATGGATTTTGATGAAAATAAGCGATATTTTTGGGTTAAAAACAGGGATTTCTATGAAAATAAGCGATATTTTTGGGTTAAAAACAGGGATTTCTATAAAAATAAGCGATATTTTTGGGTTAAAAATATGGATTTCTATGAAAATAAGCGATATTTTTGGGTAAAAAACAGGGTTTTCTATGAAAATAAGCGATATTTTAGGGTTAAAAACAGGGATTTTGATGAAAATAAGCGATATTTTAGGGGAAAAACAGGGATTTCTATGAAAATAAGCGATATTTTTGGGCTAAAAACAGGGATTTCTATGAAAATAAGCGATATTTTTGGGTTAAAAACATGGATTTCTATGAAAATAAGCGATATTTTAGGGGAAAAACAGGGATTTTGAAGAAAATAAGCGATATTTTAGGGGAAAAACATGGATTTTGATGAAAATAAGCGATATTTTAGGGGAAAAACAGGGATTTCCATGAAAATAAGCGATATATAAGGGGAAAAACAGGGATTTCTATGAAAATAAGCAATATTTTTGGGTTAAAAACATGGATTTTGATGAAAATAAGCGATATTTAAGGTAAAAAACAGGGATTTCTATGAAAATAAGCGATATTTTTAGGTTAAAAACATTGATTTCTATGAAAATAACCGATATTTAAGGGGAAAAACAGGGATTTCTATGAAATTAAGCGATATTTTAGGGGAAAAACAGGGATTTTGATGAAAATAAGTGATTTTTTCGGTTAAAAACAGGGATTTTGATGAAAATAAGCGATATTTTAGGGGAAAAACAGGGATTTCTATGAAAATAAGCGATATTTTAGGGTTAAAAACATGGATTTCTATGAAAATAAGCGATATTTAGGTTAAAAACAGGGTTTTCTATGAAAATAAGCGATATTTTAGGGTTAAAAACAGGGATTTCTATGAAAATAAGCGATATTTTACTGTAAAAAATAGGGATTTCCATGAAAATAAGCGATATATAAGGGGAAAAACAGGGATTTTGATGAAAATAAGCGATATTTTAGGGGAAAAACATGGATTTTGATGAAAATAAGCGATATTTAAGGGGAAAAACAGGGATTTCTATGAAAATAAGCGATATTTTTAGGTTAAAAACATTGATTTCTATGAAAATAAGCGATATTTAAGGGTTAAAAACAGGGATTTCTATGAAAATAAGCGATATTTTTGCGTTAAAAACAGGGATTTCTATGAAAGTAAGCGATATTTTAGGTTTGAAAACATGGATTTTGATGAAAATAAGCGATATTTTTGGGAAAAACAGGGATTTCTATGAAAATAAGCGATATTTTAGGGTTAAAAACATGGATTTTGATGAAAATAAGCGATATTTAGGTTAAAAACAGGGATTTTTATGAAAATAAGCGATATTTTTGGGTAAAAAACAGGGATTTATATGAAAATAAGCGATATTTTAGGGGAAAAACAGGGATTTCTATGAAAATAAGCGATATTTTTAGGTTAAAAACATTGATTTCTATGAAAATAAGCGATATTTAAGGGGAAAAACAGGGATTTCTATGAAAATAAGCGATATTTTTGCGTTAAAAACAGGGATTTCTATGAAAGTAAGCGATATTTTAGGTTTGAAAACATGGATTTCTATGAAAATAAGCGATATTTTAGGGTTAAAAACAGGGATTTTGATGAAAATAAGCGATATTTAAGGGTTAAAAACAGGGATTTCTATGAAAATAAGCAATATTTAAGGTTAAAAACAGGGATTTCTATGAAAATAAGCGATATTTTTGGGTTAAAAACATGGATTTCTATGAAAATAAGCGATATTTCAGGTTAAAAACAGGGATTTCCATGAAAATAAGCGATATATAAGGGGAAAAACAGGGATTTTGATGAAAGTAAGCGATATTTTAGGGGAAAAACATGGATTTTGATGAAAATAAGCGATATTTAAGGGGAAAAACAGGGATTTCTATGAAAATAAGCGATATTTTTGGGTTGAAAACACGGATTTTGATGAAAATAAGCGATATTTTTGGGTTAAAAACATGGATTTTGATGAAAATAAGCGATATTTTTGGGTTAAAAACAGGGATTTCTATGAAAATAAGCGATATTTTTGGGTTAAAAACAGGGATTTCTATAAAAATAAGCGATATTTTTGGGTTAAAAATATGGATTTCTATGAAAATAAGCGATATTTTTGGGTAAAAAACAGGGTTTTCTATGAAAATAAGCGATATTTTAGGGTTAAAAACAGGGATTTTGATGAAAATAAGCGATATTTTAGGGGAAAAACAGGGATTTCTATGAAAATAAGCGATATTTTTGGGCTAAAAACAGGGATTTCTATGAAAATAAGCGATATTTTTGGGTTAAAAACATGGATTTCTATGAAAATAAGCGATATTTTAGGGGAAAAACAGGGATTTTGAAGAAAATAAGCGATATTTTAGGGGAAAAACATGGATTTTGATGAAAATAAGCGATATTTTAGGGGAAAAACAGGGATTTCCATGAAAATAAGCGATATATAAGGGGAAAAACAGGGATTTCTATGAAAATAAGCAATATTTTTGGGTTAAAAACATGGATTTTGATGAAAATAAGCGATATTTAAGGTAAAAAACAGGGATTTCTATGAAAATAAGCGATATTTTTAGGTTAAAAACATTGATTTCTATGAAAATAACCGATATTTAAGGGGAAAAACAGGGATTTCTATGAAATTAAGCGATATTTTAGGGGAAAAACAGGGATTTTGATGAAAATAAGTGATTTTTTCGGTTAAAAACAGGGATTTTGATGAAAATAAGCGATATTTTAGGGGAAAAACAGGGATTTCTATGAAAATAAGCGATATTTTAGGGTTAAAAACATGGATTTCTATGAAAATAAGCGATATTTAGGTTAAAAACAGGGTTTTCTATGAAAATAAGAGATATTTTAGGGTTAAAAACAGGGATTTCTATGAAAATAAGCGATATTTTACTGTAAAAAATAGGGATTTCCATGAAAATAAGCGATATTTAAGGTTAAAAACAGGGATTTCTATGAAAATAAGCGATATTTCAGGTTAAAATCATGGATTTTGATGAAAATAAGCAATATTTTAGCGGAAAAAACAGGGATTTCTATGAAAATAAGCGATATTTTTGGGTTAAAAACAGGGATTTCTATGAAAATAAGCGATATTTTAGGGTTAAAAACAGGGATTTCCATGAAAACAAGCAATATTTAAGGGGAAAAACAGGGATTTTTATGAAAATAAGCGATATTTTTGGGTTAAAAACAGGGATTTCTATGAAAATAAGCGATATTTTTGGGTTAAAAACAGGGATTTCTATGAAAATAAGCGATATTTTTGGGTTAAAAACAGGGATTTTGATGAAAATAAGCGATATTTTTGGGTTAAAAACATGGATTTCTATGAAAGTAAGCGATATTTTAGGTTTGAAAACATGGATTTTGATGAAAATAATGATATTTTAGGGGAAAATCAGGGATTTCTATTAAAATAAGCGATATTTAAGGGGAAAAACAGGGATTTTGATGAAAATAAGCGATATTTAAGGTTAAAAACATGGACTTTGAAGAAAATAAGTGATATTTTAGGGGAAAAAAGGGGATTTCTATGAAAATAAGCGATATTTTTGGGTTTAAAGCATGGATTTTGATGAAAATAAGCGATATTTTAGGGGAAAAACAGGGATTTCTATGA
Organism: Lagopus muta; assembly: GCF_023343835.1. Classification (NCBI taxonomy): domain Eukaryota; kingdom Metazoa; phylum Chordata; class Aves; order Galliformes; family Phasianidae; genus Lagopus; species Lagopus muta. The sequence goes on from NW_026040189.1 coordinate 82,071, forward strand.
AAATAAGCGATATTTTTGGGTTGAAAACATGGATTTTGATGAAAATAAGCGATATTTTTGGGTTAAAAACATGGATTTTGATGAAAATAAGCGATATTTTTGGGTTAAAAACAGGGATTTCTATGAAAATAAGCGATATTTAAGGTTAAAAACAGGGATTTTTATGAAAATAAGCGATATTTTAGGGGAAAAGCAGGGATTTTGATGAAAATAAGCGATATTTTAGGGGAAAAACATGGATTTTGATGAAAATAAGCGATATTTAAGGGGAAAAACAGGGATTTCTAAGAAAATAAGCGATATTTAAGGTTAAAAACAGGGATTTCTATGAAAATAAGCGATATTTAAGGTTAAAAACAGGGATTTCTATGAAAATAAGCGATATTTTAGGGTTAAAAACAGGGATTTCCATGAAAATAAGCGATATTTTAGGGGAAAAACAGGGATTTCTATGAAAATAAGCGATATTTTTGGGTTGAAAAATGGGATTTTGATGAAAATAAGCGATATTTAAGGGTTAAAAACAGGGATTTCTATGAAAATAAGCGATATTTTTGGGTTAAAAAATGGGATTTTGATGAAAATAAGCGATATTTAAGGGTTAAAAACAGGGATTTCTATGAAAATAAGCGATATTTTTGGGTTAAAAACAGGGATTTCCATGAAAATAAGCGATATTTTAGGGTTTAAAACATGGATTTTGATGAAAATAAGCGATATTTTAGGGTAAAAAACAGGGATTTCTATGAAAATAAGCGATATTTAAGGTTAAAAACAGGGATTTCTATGAAAATAAGCGATATTTCAGGTTAAAAACAGGGATTTCTATGAAAATAAGCGATATTTTAGGGTTAAAAACAGCGATTTCCATGAAAATAAGCGATATTTCAGGTTAAAAACAGGGATTTCTGTGAAAATAAGCGATATTTTTGGGTTAAAAAATGGGATTTTGATGAAAATATGTGATTTTTTCGGTTAAAAACAGGGATTTCTATGAAAATAAGCGATATTTCAGGTTAAAAACAGGGATTTCTATGAAAATAAGCGATATTTTAGGGTTAAAAACAGGGATTTTGATGAAAATAAGCGATATTTAAGGTTAAAAACAGGGATTTCTATGAAAATAAGCAATATTTAAGGTTAAAAACAGGGATTTCTATGAAAATAAGCGATATTTTTGGGTTAAAAACATGGATTTCTATGAAAATAAGCGATATTTCAGGTTAAAAACAGGGATTTCCATGAAAATAAGCGATATATAAGGGGAAAAACAGGGATTTTGATGAAAGTAAGCGATATTTTAGGGGAAAAACATGGATTTTGATGAAAATAAGCGATATTTAAGGGGAAAAACAGGGATTTCTATGAAAATAAGCGATATTTTTAGGTTAAAAACATTGATTTCTATGAAAATAAGCGATATTTAAGGGGAAAAACAGGGATTTCTATGAAAATAAGCGATATTTTTGCGTTAAAAACAGGGATTTCTATGAAAGTAAGCGATATTTTAGGTTTGAAAACATGGATTTTGATGAAAATAAGCGATATTTTTGGGAAAAACAGGGATTTCTATGAAAATAAGCGATATTTTAGGGTTAAAAACATGGATTTTGATGAAAATAAGCGATATTTAGGTTAAAAACAGGGATTTTTATGAAAATAAGCGATATTTTTGGGTAAAAAACAGGGATTTATATGAAAATAAGCGATATTTTAGGGTAAAAAACAGGGATTTCCATGAAAATAAGCGATATTTAAGGTTAAAAACAGGGATTTCTATGAAAATAAGCGATATTTTTGGGTTAAAATCATGGATTTCTATGAAAATAAGCGATATTTTAGGGGAAAAACAGGGATTTCTATGAAAATAAGCGATATTTAAGGTTAAAAACAGGGATTTCTATGAAAATAACCGATATTTTAGGGTTAAAAACAGGGATTTCCATGAAAATAAGCGATATTTAAGGGGAAAAACAGGGATTTTTATGAAAATAAGCGATATTTTTGGGTTAAAAACATGGATTTCCATGAAAATAAGCGATATTTTTGGGTTAAAAACAGGGATTTCTATGAAAATAAGCGATATTTAAGGTTAAAAACAGGGATTTTGATGAAAATAAGCGATATTTTAGGGGAAAAACAGGGATTTTGATGAAAATAAGCGATATTTTAGGGGAAAAACATGGATTTTGATGAAAATAAGCGATATTTTAGGGTTAAAAACAGGGATTTCTAAGAAAATAAGCGATATTTAAGGTTAAAAACAGGGATTTCTATGAAAATAAGCGATATTTAAGGTTAAAAACAGGGATTTCTATGAAAATAAGCGATATTTTAGGGTTAAAAACAGGGATTTCCATGAAAATAAGCGATATTTTAGGGGAAAAACAGGGATTTCTATGAAAATAAGCGATATTTTTGGGTTAAAAAATGGGATTTTGATGAAAATAAGCGATATTTAAGGGTTAAAAACAGGGATTTCTATGAAAATAAGCGATATTTTTGGGTTAAAAACAGGGATTTCCATGAAAATAAGCGATATTTTAGGGTTTAAAACATGGATTTTGATGAAAATAAGCGATATTTTAGGGTAAAAAACAGGGATTTCTATGAAAATAAGCGATATTTAAGGTTAAAAACAGGGATTTCTATGAAAATAAGCGATATTTCAGGTTAAAAACAGGGATTTCTATGAAAATAAGCGATATTTTAGGGTTAAAAACAGCGATTTCCATGAAAATAAGCGATATTTCAGGTTAAAAACAGGGATTTCTGTGAAAATAAGCGATATTTTTGGGTTAAAAAATGGGATTTTGATGAAAATATGTGATTTTTTCGGTTAAAAACAGGGATTTCTATGAAAATAAGCGATATTTCAGGTTAAAAACAGGGATTTCTATGAAAATAAGCGATATTTTAGGGTTAAAAACAGGGATTTTGATGAAAATAAGCGATATTTAAGGTTAAAAACAGGGATTTCTATGAAAATAAGCAATATTTAAGGTTAAAAACAGGGATTTCTATGAAAATAAGCGATATTTTTGGGTTAAAAACATGGATTTCTATGAAAATAAGCGATATTTCAGGTTAAAAACAGGGATTTCCATGAAAATAAGCGATATATAAGGGGAAAAACAGGGATTTTGATGAAAGTAAGCGATATTTTAGGGGAAAAACATGGATTTTGATGAAAATAAGCGATATTTAAGGGGAAAAACAGGGATTTCTATGAAAATAAGCGATATTTTTAGGTTAAAAACATTGATTTCTATGAAAATAAGCGATATTTAAGGGGAAAAACAGGGATTTCTATGAAAATAAGCGATATTTTTGCGTTAAAAACAGGGATTTCTATGAAAGTAAGCGATATTTTAGGTTTGAAAACATGGATTTTGATGAAAATAAGCGATATTTTTGGGAAAAACAGGGATTTCTATGAAAATAAGCGATATTTTAGGGTTAAAAACATGGATTTTGATGAAAATAAGCGATATTTAGGTTAAAAACAGGGATTTTTATGAAAATAAGCGATATTTTTGGGTAAAAAACAGGGATTTATATGAAAATAAGCGATATTTTAGGGTAAAAAACAGGGATTTCCATGAAAATAAGCGATATTTAAGGTTAAAAACAGGGATTTCTATGAAAATAAGCGATATTTTTGGGTTAAAATCATGGATTTCTATGAAAATAAGCGATATTTTAGGGGAAAAACAGGGATTTCTATGAAAATAAGCGATATTTAAGGTTAAAAACAGGGATTTCTATGAAAATAAGCGATATTTTAGGGTTAAAAACAGGGATTTCCATGAAAATAAGCGATATTTAAGGGGAAAAACAGGGATTTTTATGAAAATAAGCGATATTTTTGGGTTAAAAACATGGATTTCCATGAAAATAAGCGATATTTAAGGTTAAAAACAGGGATTTCTATGAAAATAAGCGATATTTTTGGGTTAAAAACAGGGATTTCTATGAAAGTAAGCGATATTTTAGGTTTGAAAACATGGATTTTGATGAAAATAAGCGATATTTTAGGGGAAAAACAGGGATTTCTATTAAAATAAGCGATATTTAAGGGGAAAAACAGGGATTTCTATGAAAATAAGCGATATTTTTGGGTTGAAAACATGGATTTTGATGAAAATAAGCGATATTTTAGGGGAAAAACAGGGATTTCTATTAAAATAAGTGATATTTAAGGGGAAAAACAGGGATTTCTATGAAAATTAGCAATATTTTTGGGTTAAAAACAGGGATTTCTATGAAAATAAGCGATATTTTAGGGGAAAAAAGGGGTTTTCTATGAAAATAAGCGATATTTAAGGGGAAAAACAGGGATTTCTATGAAAATAAGCGATATTTTAGGGGAAAAACAGGGATTTTGATGAAAATAAGTGATTTTTTCGGTTAAAAACAGGGATTTCTATGAAAATAAGCGATATTTAAGGGGAAAAACAGGGATTTCCATGAAAATAAGCGATGTTGAAGGGGAAGAACTGGGCTTTCTATGAAAATCATTGATATATAAGGGGGGAAAACAGGGATTTCTGTGAAAATAAGCGATATTTAAGGTTAAAAACAGGGATTTCTATGAAAATAAGCGATATTTAAGGGGAAAAACAGTATTTCTGCATCACCCCAATATCTCCACTGTCATCACGTCCATCCCTGTGACGCTCTCTGATGTCAACCCCAAGTGATTTTCCAACATCTCTCCAGTGTCATCTCAACAATTTCATCCCCATCACAGCTGTGTCACTCCAGCAACATTAACCCAGCGTCACTCCCTGATATCAGCCCCAATGATTCCCCAACATCACCCACCAACATCACTGACACATCATAGAGTATCGCCTTCCAGCATCTCCCCAGTAACGTCCCCCCCCCACAACGTCACCCCTTTATCTCATCCCTCAACATCAGCCTACAGCATGACTGCACACATCGACCCAGCATCACTCCAGTGTCACAGCAGTGCACCCCCACCAGTGTCACCCCAATGTCACTCCCTGATGCCATCCTTGAGTGAAACCCCGACGTCATCCTAGTTTCATTGCATTGTAACCTTCCAGCTTCACTCTAACAACATCACCCCGCAAAAGCCCCCCAACATCACCCTTACCTTTAATTACCTACTGTAATGTTGCAGTATGATGGAAAATGCAACAACAATAGCAGAGAAGCAAAGTCCCAGGCTGTAATAAGTGAAGATGTGCTCAAACACAGCAGCCGTAAACACAGAAACAAAAAAAAAAAACCTGCTTACCTTTAGAAGACCTCACACAAGCACAGACCTCTAACCAAGGCCCCTCACTTCTGATGCCAGTGCTTATATGAGACCCGGGAGGGGGTGGAGCCTGGCTCCACCCCCTTCCATCACTCAGGTGCGTTTCATGCACCTGAGCTTCTATGATTTGTCCCTTCTCAATCATTGTTTCAAGCCACAACTTAGGGTTTCCACTACATCCCCCCAACAGTATCACTCCAATATCACTCCCTGATGTCCCCCCCAACAATATCACTCCAACATCACTCCCTGATGTCCCCCCCAACAATATCACTCCAACATCACTCCCTGATGTCCCCCCCATGATGCTCCAACATCACCCTCCAGCATCACTCCCCAGCATCACCCCCCCACATCATCCCAGGGTCAGCCCAGTGTCACCCCAACTATGTCACTGCAACGTCACATCCTGATGTCACCCTGCAGTAATAACCCAACACCACCCCCAGCGTCGCTCCCCAATATCACCCGAGTGTCATCCCTGTGTCAGCTGCCATGCAGGCAGGTGCCAGGTTCACCCACTGAGGATGTCAAATCCTGAATTGTTTTCACGATGGTCTTTAATTGCAAAGAAAGTCGGCGACACGTTTCTCACTGCAGAGCCACAAGCTGTCCCCATCAATTTGGCAAACAGCGCTCACTCCGATCACACCGGTGATCTCAACTCTGCCATCCAGGCTGCACACACAGCTTTTCAGCATCTTCTGCATCAGTACCGAAATTTGTGTGCTGTATCAGTACTGAAATTTGTGCTCCCCTCTCTATTAGAAATTTTACTGAATGCCTTTGAGGACAGACTTCAATCAAAATATGCACGCCATTGTTGCTCATCCTTTGATCAAACTCCCCTTGCCGGACAGGCAGATCCAATCACCTGCTTGTAATTAGGTTTTTTTTTGTTGTTTACAGCCTGAAGCAGTGATGGAGCACCTGGTGAGGGGTGTGGCCAGCCCTGCCAGCACAGGTGGAAGCAATTTACCTGTGGGACCGGATAGGGCTGAGCTTGGCTCCACCCCCTCCCTGCCCATATTTAAGGGCTGGGAACAGACAGGGCAGCATTCTGCTTGGGAGCTGCCTCCTTGGGAGCATTGGGAGCGAGTTCTGCCCTTTGGAATGGGGTGAGTGATTGATGCTCTATTGCAGGGCTCTGGTCTTTCTCTTTTTGGGGATCCTGACCACTTTTAAGGGCTGGAAGCTGTAAGGGCAGCATTTCTCCATGGAGGCTGCTTCCTTTGGGGTGTGGGCTGAGTGTTTGTTTTTGGAATGGGGTCATTGATTTCTTCTTTACTGCTGGATTGTAATTTCACTTTCTGGGGGCTCCTGACCACATTTAAGGTCCATCAGCAGAAGGAGCAGCAACTGCACCTGGAGACTGCTTCCTTTAGAGTGTGGGGTGAACCCTTGAAACTGGGTGAGTGAGTCTTTATTCCAGGGTTGCAATATCTTGTTGTTGGGGGGATCCTGACCCCACTTAAGGGCTGGCAGCCTTTAAGGTGGTATCTGTCTTTAGAGACCGTCTCCTTGGGAGTGTGGGGTGAGCTCTGGTCCTTGAGAAAGGATGAGTGATTCCTTCTTGTTTTAGGGCTGTGGCCTTTCCTGTTTTTGGGGCATCCTGACCACACTGAAGTGCTGGCAGATGTAAGGGCAGCATTGATCTCTGGAGACTGTCTCCTGTGGAGCAGGGGTGAGTTTTGGCCTTTGAGAAGGGTGTAAGTGGTTTCTTTGTTTTTTCTTTATTTCAGGCCTGCAATCTCCCCTTTTTTTTTTTTTTTTTTTTTTTTTTTTTTTTTTTGGTAGTATCCTGACCACATTTAAGGGGTGGAAGCCATAAGGGCAGCATCTCTACCTGGAGACTGCTTCCTTGGCAGTGTGGGCTGAGTGTTCATCTTTGGAATGGGGTAACTTATTCTTCCTTTATTTCAGGGCTGTTATGCACTGCTTCCAACCATGCAGAGTTGTTTAAGGGCATTCTGTGCACCCTTAGGTGTAATAAATCTTTATAGAAAGCCAAGGATTGTCCTCTTCTGGACTGCTGTATTCAGCATCACCCCAGCATGATGCAGTGAAGCCCCTGGTCTGCTGAATACTGGGACTGGCCCAGAGAGGCTCTGTGACGGATGTGGATTATCCCAGCTGGAGTACCTGGTACCATTGGTGGTGATCTCGTCCAACTGCCACACAACAAACAGGAACATCCACAGCTAGATCAGGCTGCCCAGAGGCTGACTCAGCCTCACCTTGGAAGGGACAGGGCATCCATCACATGTCTGGGTAACCTGTTCAGCTGTGTCACCACCATCACTGTACAAGATTTTCTTTATATGTAGGCTAAATCTTTCCTTGTTCTTCCCTTCAGGTGTTGAAAGGCTGTTACCAGATCACCTCGGAGCCTTCACTTCTGCAGGCTGAACAGCTCCAGCTCTCTCTCTCTTTACAGGAAAGGCGTTCCATCCCTCGGTTCAACTTTGTGGCTGTTCTCTGGATGTGCTCCAACAGCTCCACGTCTGTCCTGTGCTGCGGACATCCACATCCAGACGCAGCACCTCCAGGTGAGGCCTCACAGCGCAGAGCAGAGGGGCAGGACCGCCTCCCTTCACCTACTGACCGCACATCTTTGGATGGAGCCCAGCATACGGTTGGCTTTCTGGGCCAGGAAGGTACATCGCTGAGTGCCACTACTCAGCCTGTTGAGGTCTCTCTGGATGGCGTTGTCCCTCTGGTGTGTCACTGCACCCCACAGCTCGGTGTCATTAGGGTGCACTCAACCCCTCTGTCAGTGTCACTGATGAAGGGGCAATCCCAGGTGTTTGTACAAACTCAGCAAAGAACACCTTGAGAGCAGCCCCACAGAGAAGGACTTGTGGATCGCGGTGGATGAGCCGGGATCCATGAGTGGACATCAGCCAGCAGAGCGCGCCTGCAGCCTGGAAGGCCAGCTGTGTTCTGGGCTGCATTAAAAGAGGAGAGGCCAGCAGGGAGAGGGAGGTGATCGTCCCCATCTACTCAGCTCTTGTGAGGCTTCATCTGCAGCGCTGCATCCAGGCCTGGGGCTCCCAGCACAGGAAGGACGTGGAGCTCATGGAGCGGGTCCAGAGGAGGCACTGAGATGATCAGATGGTTGGAGCAGCTCCCCTACAAGGAAAGGTTGAGGGAAGTGGGGTTGTTCAGCCTGGAGAAGAGAAGGCTTGGGGGCGAACTCATTGCAGCCTCACAGTACTTGAAGGGGGGAACAGCAGGAAGGGGAACGGCTGTTTACGAGGGTGGATCGTGATAGGACAAGGGGAAATGGTTTTAAACTGAAACAGGGGAGGTTTAGGTTGGTTATTAGGAGGAAGCTTTTCACACAGAGGGTGGTGACGCACTGGAATGTGTGCTTCAGAGTTACTTCCAGGAGGATCTGCTCCTCGATTCTTTGCAGCACAGAGGTGAGACTGACACGTTGGTGGTTCCCAGGGTCACATTTTATATCTGCAGTAACAGCTGTGCTGTCGCCTTTTTTCTGCTCACCAGGGACTTCACCTGACTGCCTCGACTTCTCAGATACCACTGAGAGTGGCTCGGTGACTGCAGCGGTGAATTCCCTCAGGGCTCTGGGACTCGTCTCATCAGGACCCAAAGACTCCTGGATGCTCGGGTCCTCAGGTGGTCCAGAACCTGATCTCCCATCACAGTGTGGGATAGGGAGGGGTCTGTGGGACCAGCATTGCTTCCTCAGTCCCCACCTACTAAACCAAAGGTGAAGGCAGTGTATAATGAGCAGTTATCAGAGAAGATGGAAGATGGATGTTGTTGGGTACCTGAGCCTTCTCCTTGTCTGTTGTTCCCAGCTGCAGTGCTGCTGGTAAGCAGCATCGCGCACAGAGTGCAGCCACATTGATCAAAGAAAGGAGTGCAGGTTTGTGACAGAGGCACATCTGCAGGGCAGTGCCTTCATTACTGTTTTGTGTCCCTCAGGTGACAGCGGAGTTGCAGCACTCCCAAGTGCTGTAACGACTGCATGGAGATGCGTGGCTCTTCATGGGAACAGCAAGGAACCAGAATCTGCATTTCCTGGAACGCCCCAGAACCTCGCTTTGCTGGCTGGTAATTGTCTGCCCAGCAGGTAAGGGCAATGCTCAGCCATCAGTGTTTACCCACTCCATAGCACAGCACGGTGCTCCCAGAGCTCTTCATTGCACTTCACGGTGCCCTGGATGCTGCCTGTCCTTTTCTTTCTGTGTTCTCTTTGTCTCTGGCCTTTCACTGCAGTGTTTTCCTTCCCTTTGCCCTTGCTGTTCCCTACTGCGTTGTCTTGCCCTCCTGTTTTTGTGTTCCATGCCACGTTCATTTGGCCATTGCCCTTGGCTTTCTTTGCCGCATTCACTTCAGCATTCAGTTTTGGTGTTCCATACTGTGTTCTCTCGCCCTCCTGTTTTGGCGTTTCCTTCCATGTTCTCTTAGCCATTGCCATTGGCTGGGTATTCTCTTGCCCTCCTGTTTTTGGGTTCCATGCTGGGTTCTCTTGGCCATTGCCCTTGGCTTTCTTTACCACATTCACTTCGGCATTCAGTTTTGGCGTTCCCTGCTGCGTTCTCCTGCCCTCCTGTTTTGGCGTTTCTTGCCGTGTTCTCTCGGCCATCATCCTGGGCATTTCCTTCCATGTTCTCTTAGCCCTTGCCCTCCTGTTTTTGTGTTCTATGCCACATCTCTTGGCTATTGCCCTTGGCTTTCTGTAGCCACATTCGCTTCAGCATTCAGTTTTGGCGTTCCCGGCAGCATTCTCTCACCCTCCTGTTTTGGCATTTCCTGCCACGTTGTCTTGGCCCTTGCCTGGGCATTCCCTGCAGCGTTCTCTTTGACCTCCTAACTTGTTCCAGCCACATTCTGCATTGGCCTTCTTTGCCGTGTTCTTTTTGGCCTCCTATTTTGGCATTTCCTGCCATGTTTTCTTAGCCCTTGCCTGGGCATTCCATGTCGTATTCCCTTGTCCTTTTGTTTTGGCATTTTGTGCTGCATTCTCTTGGCCTTTGCCCTTGGCCTTTCCTGCTGTGTTCTCTTTGGCTGTATTCTGACCTTTCCTGTTGCGTTCTCCTTGCCCTTACCTTGGCTTTCCATTGGTGCTCTCTTTGCTCTTGTCCTTGCCTTAGCTTGGCTGTTTGCTTTGCATTTGCCTTGGTTTTCCATGAGAGTTCTTCCCTTTGCCTGCCCTGGGAGTTCTGCTTGCCTTCGGCACTCTGGGATTAGCTGGGAGGCAACATTAAAGTTAATCTTGACCTGAACCCGTAGCTGAATGGGAGTCCTAACGATAATTGTGTTAACCTGCAGCATCTCTGTAAACCAAACCCTTAACGCAGTGTTGAAAATGTCTCCTAACCTGAATGCTGCCTTAAAAATAATGCCTCATGTTTTTTGTCAAATAACCTTAATTGTGATTGTAGTGCAGAATACTAATGTTAGACCAACTGTAACTTCAACCCTATCAATAACATTAATTATATCCCTAATGTTAATTATAATTATAATTAATTACAACCCTTGTGTCATCATTACAGCAATGTGCTCAGGGTGCAGCCCCACACATGCGGGGCAGCGCCTTCATTACTGCGTTGTTTCCCACAGGTGGCAGCAGAGCTGCGTTGCTCCTGAGCACTTTAAGGTCAGCACGGAGATGCGTGGCTCTTCACAGCAGCAGCAGGAACTGGAATCTGCATTTCCTGGAATGCCCTGGAACCTCGCTTTGCTGGCCGGTAATTGTCTGCCCAGCAGGTAAGGGCAATGCACACCCACCAATGTTTACTCATTACTTACTGAGGCACAAGGTAGGGTTCCCAGAGCTCATTTCTGCACTTCTCGGTGCCCTGAATGCTGCCTGTCCTTTTCTTTCTGTGTTCTCCTTGCCTCCAGCCTTTCCCTGCAGCGTTCTCCTTGCCCTTGGCTTTTCCTGCTGCGTTCTCTTGCCCTCCTGTTTTGGCGATCCCTGTGGCATTCTCTTGGCCATTTGCCCTTGGCCACCTTCGCTGCGTTCTCTTTGGCCTTCGGTTTTGGCCATGTGTGCCACATTCCCTTGGCCTTTGTCATTGGCCTTCTTTGCCACGTTCCCTTTGCCTCCCGTTCTGGCGTTCCCTTACAACACTATTTTGGCCTTCAGTTCTGGCATTTGTGGCTGCGTTCTCTTTGGCCATTGCCCTCGGCCATCTTTGCCACATTCCCTTTGGCCTCCTGTTCTGGCTTTCCCTGCAGCGTTCTCTTTGGCTTCGGTTTTGGCGTCCCCTTCCACGTTCTCTTTGGCCATTGCTCCCGGCCTTCTTTGCCACATTCCCTTTGGCCTCTTGTTTTGTCTTCTCCTACAGCATTCTCTTTGCCTTTGGTTTTGGCCTTTAGTGCCGCATTCTCTTTGGCCATTGCCCTTGACCTTCTGCATCGGCCTTCCCAGCAGCGTTCTCATGGACTTCGCCCTCCATTTTGGCCTTCTGCGTTGATCTCTTTGGTCTCTGTTCTGGCGTTCTCTGCGGCTTCTCCTTGGGCCTGACCTCTGATGTGACTTTTGGCATTCTCCAAGCCTTTCCCATCCCTTTGCCTTTGCCCTCTGTTTTGGCGTTCCCTCGGCTGTTCTCCTTGCCTTTTGCAGGTGACTTTGCCTTGGCCTTCCCTAACGGTCACTCTAACCCTAATCCTGATGTACCTAACCCTAGTACCTTCCCTGTTAAGTACTCCTAACCTTACTCTGAAGCTATTTCTTGGAGCGGTGTTTGGCTTCCACATTTTGTGGGGGTGGGCTGACGGTGAGCACAGTTTGGGTCTCGGTGTTCCTCCTTCTAAAGCATGTCTCTGTATTACAGGTGAAGATGCCTTCGATGCTTCCAGTCGATGACTTCCCCCCTGCGATGCCATTGGCTTTTTTGGCCTCCCACACTCACCGCCAGCTCAGTTCAGTTGAGCCGTTACCCGAATCCCCACTCCGTTCCCTTTCCACGATCTTCCTGTCACTGTGCCACAAGCCCCCACCAAGGTCATCGCAGGCAACGTGTGGGATGCGGCACTCGGTCTCATTGCAGTTCATCCCATCAGCTTCAGCCCAGCGATCCAACCCACCGGCACCCTTCCTGAGGGCCCTTCTGTTCCCAGGCCAATCAACGCTTCCTTCTGATGCCATCTGCGTTCCTTCCTGGCCACTTTAAGACTCGTGCCCCTTTGTGGCCATTTTGAGAGTTGCGCTGATTTCAGCGTGTGCGTTCAATTGACTTCAACCAAATTGGCTTCAGCTTTACATTCAATTTATGTAAACCGAATTGGCTTTAGCTTTACATTCAGTTGACTTCAACCAAATTGGCTTTAGCTTTACATTCAATTAATGTAAACCAAATTGGCTTTAATTTTACATCCAATTAATGTAAACCAAATTGGCTTTAAGTTTGCCTTGCTTACGGGGTTGGGTTAGCTTTGCTTTGTTTGTTCTAGCGCAGGGCTAACCCAACCCCGTAACCAAGGGCCGGCGGAGGCGATTTTGTTCCTCCCGGCCAGTCTGAGACTCGCGCCCCCTTGTGGCCATTTGAAGAGTTGCGCTGATTTCAGCCTCTGCATTCAGTTAATCTCAACCAAATTTGGCTTTAGCCTTGCAGTCATTTTGCATCAACCAAATTGGCTTTGGCTTTGCATTCAACTTAATTCAACCAAATTGGCTTTAGCTTTACATTCACTTAATGTAAACCAAATTGGCTTTAGTTTTACATCCAATTAAATGTAAATGAAATTGGCTTTAGTTTTACATCCAATTAATGTAAACCAAATTGGCTTTAGCATTGCCTTGCTTACGGGGTTGGGTTAGCTTTGCTTTGTTTGTTCTAGCGCAGGGCTAACCCAACCCCGTAACCAAGGGCCGGCGGAGGCGATTTTGTTCCTCCCGGCCAGTCTGAGACTCGCGCCCCCTTGTGGCCATTTGAAGAGTTGCGCTGATTTCAGCCTCTGCATTCAATTAATCTCAACCAATTTGGCTTTAGCCTTGCAGTCATTTTGCATCAACCAAATTGGCTTTGGCTTTGCATTCAACTTAATTCAACCAAATTGGCTTCAGCTTTACATTCACTTAATGTAAACCAAATTGGCTTTAGTTTTACATCCAATTAAATGTAAACGAAATTGGCTTTAGTTTTACATCCAATTAAATGTAAACGAAATTGGCTTTAGTTTTACATTCAATTAATGTAAACCAAATTGGCTTTAGCATTGCCTTGCTTACGGGGTTGGGTTAGCTTTGCTTTGTTTGTTCTAGCGCAGGGCTAACCCAACCCCGTAACCAAGGGCCGGTGGAGGCGATTTTGTTCCTCCCGGCCAGTCTGAGACTCGCGCCCCCTTGTGGCCATTTGAAGAGTTGCGCTGATTTCAGCCTCTGCATTCAATTGATCTCAATCAAATTGGCTTTAGCCTTGCAGTCATTTTGCATCAACCAAATTGGCTTTGGCTTTGCATTCAACTTAATTCAACCAAATTGGCTTTAGCTTTACATTCACTTAATGTAAACCAAATTGGCTTTAGTTTTACATCCAATTAAATGTAAACAAAATTGGCTTTAGTTTTACATCCAATTAATGTAAACCAAATTGGCTTTAGCTTTGCCTTGCTTACGGGGTTGGGTTAGCTTTGCTTTGTTTGTTCTAGCGCAGGGCTAACCCAACCCCGTAACCAAGGGCCAGTGGAGGCGATTTTGTTCCTCCCGGCCAGTCTGAGACTCGCGCCCCCTTGTGGCCATTTGAAGAGTTGCGCTGATTTCAGCGTCTGCATTCAATTAATCTCAACCAAATTGGCTTTAGCCTTGCAGTCATTTTGCATCAACCAAATTGGCTTTGGCTTTGCATTCAAACTATTTCACCCAAATTGGCTTTAGCTTTACATTCACTTAATGTAAACCAAATTGGCTTTAGTTTTACATCCAATTAAATGTAAATGAAATTGGCTTTAGTTTTACATCCAATTAAATGTAAACGAAATTGGCTTTAGTTTTACATTCAATTAATGTAAACCAAATTGGCTTTAGCATTGCCTTGCTTACGGGGTTGGGTTAGCTTTGCTTTGTTTGTTCTAGCGCAGGGCTAACCCAACCCCGTAACCAAGGGCCGGTGGAGGCGATTTTGTTCCTCCCGGCCAGTCTGAGACTCGCGCCCCCTTGTGGCCATTTGAAGAGTTGCGCTGATTTCAGCGTCTGCATTCAATTGATCTCAATCAAATTGGCTTTAGCCTTGCAGTCATTTTGCATCAACCAAATTGGCTTTGGCTTTGCATTCAAACTATTTCACCCAAATTGGCTTTAGTTTTACATCCAATTAACGTAAACCAAATTGGCTTTAGCTTTGCCTTGCTTACGGGGTTGGGTTAGCTTTGCTTTGTTTGTTCTAGCGCAGGGCTAACCCAACCCCGTAACCAAGGGCCGGTGGAGGCGATTTTGTTCCTCCCGGCCAGTCTGAGACTTGCGCCCCTTTGTGGCTGTTCTGAGAATTGCAATGTCTTTGGATGGGCTGAGATCTGCACTGCTTTTGAGGTGGGGTTCTCACAAATGTGGTGTCACTAATGGGGTATGGTGTGTTTGTACTCTTTCTCTGGTTGGTCTGATGTCTATGTGAACCATGTGTTACAGCTGTACTGCATATGTGTGTGCTGCGCCTGTAAATTGCGTCGTGCCATGTACACAATATGTGTTATGTTGCGCCTGTAAACTGTGTTGTGCCATGTACAGAATGTGTGGATGCTGTGCCTATAAACTAAGTTGGGGAATCACAGACCCCTATTCATTACATGTTCTGCTTCTCAATGCATAGTTGCTGGTATAGCATGTATATACATACATGTATATGATTGTATGAGTCCTGCCTTGTGGAAACAGTGCTGTAATAAAGAAATAGTTAAACAATGCATGTACGTTGTGTGTCTTGCTTTGTCACAGCAAGGACTTGAAGGACACTGGAACGTAGGTGAGAAAGGTAGGTGTGGAGGGTGGTAGACATAGACATGGGGTTAGACTTAGACTTTTTGGGTTAGACTTAGACTTTTTGGGTTAGACTTAGACTTTTAGACATAGACTTAGACTTTTTGGGTTAGACTTAGACTTTTTGGGTTAGACTTAAACTTAGACTTTTTGGGTTAGACTTTTTGGGTTAGACTTAGACTTTT